>NC_057803.1:47791902-47966168 GCF_018294505.1 Triticum aestivum
CCCGCGCCTCCGTGGCCGCGCCCTCGCCCGCGGCCGGCCCCGCCGGCCACCTCGCCGCCCCTCGTCGCCCCGGCGACCACCGGATCCGCCCCGGCCGCCTCCTCCCGCGACTCCGGCGGCCAAGTCCGGCCAGCTACAGTGTTCCCCGCCGCCGCCTCGGAGTCCGTGCCCGATCCAGATCTGGATCTGGGATATTTCGGTTGACCTCTCTCCCCCGAAACCCTAATTTTTCGTGCTATCTTTGACTGCTTGTATCTCCGCAACCGTAGCTCCGTTTTGGGTGTATGATATATCAAAATCTTTGCCTCGACATGTACATCATTTCATTCCATTGCATCATTTGCATTTGAGGTCATCTTGATACCCAAAATGCTGTTAGAAGGAGGCTTCGTGAGTTAAATTGCAGATCCGTTAGTTCATCATGCACTTTTGTCATTTTTGCTATATTTAATTCGTGCATGATATGCCTGTGCCCCTTTGGGATGTATTGTGAAGCATTTTGTCTTCTTTCCAGAGGTGCCACCCATGCATTTTTAGGATGTGTGTGTTGTCTTGTGCAAGCTTGCGAAGTAGGGTACCTGAGAATGCAGATTTCAGGGACTTAGTGATTTTCACTAAGTCTGGGATATTTTAGTTCACGGTGCTATATGTCCAGCTTGTTTCCTAGTGATCCGTGCCTCTTTTGAGGATGATCAGTAAGGGAGTTTTGATATTTATGTTATGCTCTATCCATCCATGTCTTTGTTTGCATTTGTGGAGTGCTCTAGGTTGACTCAATCGAGCTCAACTTTTGCTTCATTGTTAATCCGGGCAGATCGTCAACTTGTTTGCGATTTCGCCGATGCTACCGTTAGCGTTCCATGCATGCTATGCCTTCGTTCTTGCCATGTGTAGCTAGCACTTTGTGCCTTCTTGCTGGTGATATGCTTTCCTTGCCATGACTTGCACCGTAGTGAGTGCATCGAGCTCGTTTACATGCCTTCGTGAGTTAAATTTCAGCATGTCTCAGTTTTCACTAAGTCTAAAAACTGATTGTGTTCGAGCGATGTTCGTGAGCTCGGTAGAGTATTTTGTGAACCCTTTTGGCCCCAGGTCACTTTGGGTGTTTTGTTAAGCTTGTTGAGTAGCTCCATGCCATGTTCTTACTTGTCATGTTTAGGTTTTCTATCATGTTGTTTTGCTGCTCCGAAGAGGGCTTCGTGATCTGAAATTTCAGACTAGTGTTAATTTCACCAAGTCTGAAATCTGTTTTGCATTTGCGTTTTAGCCATGCTTGTTTGAAACTCTTAATGGATGAATTTGCCTATGGCTCAGTGCTAGTGTTTTGTCAACCATCTTGTGTACATCACTGCCATATATTTTTTTTTTCATGTTTGGTGGCTGTAGCATGTTCTTTTCGTTGCATTTAGATGCCTACTTGCTGTAAATCGCAGACCGGTGTCATATCTTAAAACGCTTGCCATTTCCAAACCGTAGCTCCGATTCCTATGATCTTTATATCGTTTTCAAGCGATTTCATCCTCTCTATCCAGTGGCACACTTGGTTTTCCAAGTTGATGCCAGGGTCATGCATTTCCTGTCATATCTTGCATTTTGCATCCCGCATCGCATCCCGCATAGCATATCGTCATTTCATCATATTGCTTGGTCTTGCCCGTGGTTGATTGTATCCTTGTTGCTTGTTTGTCTTGTTGGGTAGAGCCGGGAGACGAGTTTGCTACCGAGGAGCCCGTTGAGTTTGCTTGTGAGGATCCAGTCAACTCTGACAACTGTGCAGGCAAGATGATCATACCCTCGAAATCACTACTATCTTTGCTATGCTAGTTTGCTCGCTCTTTTGCTTGCCACTGCTTCGATGCCTACCTTTTGCTTGTCAGCCTCCCAATTTCCATGTTGAACCTCTAACCCACCTTTGTCCTAGCAAACCGTTGATTGGCTATGTTACCGCTTGCTCAGCCCTTCTTATAGCGTTGTTAGTTGCAGGTGAAGATTGGAGCCGTTCCTTGTTGGAACATTTATATTGCTTGTTGGGATATCATTATATTGATATGTTATCTTAACGCATCTATATACTTGGTAAAGGGTGGAAGGCTCGGCCTCTCGCCTAGTGTTTTGTTCCACTCTTGCCGCCCTAGTTTCCGTCATATCGGTGTTATGTTCCCGGATTGTTGCGTCCCTTACACGGTTGGGCTATAATGGGAACCCCTTGATAGTTCGTCTTGATTAAAGCTTTTCCAGCAATGCCCAACATTGGTTTTATCATTTGTCACCTAGCCTCTTTTTCCCTTGGGTTTCCGGAGCCCGAGGGTCATCTTATTTTAACCCCCCCCGGGCCAGTGCTCCTCTGAGTGTTGGTCCGAACCAGGCAGCCTGCGGGGCCACCTCGGGGAAACTTGAGGTTTGGTTTTACTCGTAGCTTGACCTATCCGAGCGTGCCCTGAGAAAGAGATATGTGCAGCTCCTATCGGGATTTGTCGGCACATTCGGGCGGTGTTGCTGGACTTGTTTTAACCTGCCGAATCATCTTGTTGTACCGAGATACCGAGTCTGATCGGTGTGTCTTGGGTGGAGGTCTATTCCTTCGTTGACCGTGAGAGCTTGTTATGGGCTAAGTTGGGACCCCCCTGCAGGGATTGATCTTTCGAAAGCCGTGCCCGCGGTTATGGGCGGATGGGAATTTGTTAATGTCCGGTTGTAGATAACTTTAATTAAACTTAATTAAAATGAATCAACCGTGTGTGTTACCGTGATGGCCCCTTCTCGGTGGAGTCCGGGAAGTGGACACGGTGTTGGAGTTATGCTTGCGCAGGATGTTCCTTTAGCTTCTCGCTCGAGCTTCGCCTTCTCTTCTCGCTCTCTTTTGCGTATAAGTTAGCCACCACATATGCTAGTCGCTTGCTGCAGCTCCACACATATTGGCCTTATCCATTCCTATGAGCTAAATAGTCTTGATCGCGTGGGTGTGAGATTGCTGAGTCCCTGTGGCTCACAGATACTACTACTCCAGATGCAGGTCCAGGTGATTCTGCTCCAGTTGACGATTACGAGCTCAGGTGGGAGTTCGACGAGGACTCTCAGCGATACTACGTATCTTTTCCGGATGATCAGTAGTGGTGCCTAGTTGGGGTTATCGATTCAGGACCTTGTCGCATGTTGGGGGTCTTTTCTATTTTGGCGCCGTAGTCGGGCCATGAGTGCTTGTTTGATGGATGTTATTTATGTACTCTGATGTGACGTGGCGAGTGTAAGCCAACTATGTTATCTCCCCCTTTATTATGTATTACATGGGATGTTGTAATGATTGCCTGACTTGCGACATTGCTTTCAATGCGGTTATGCCTCTAAGTCGTGCCTCGACACGTGGGAGCTATAGCCGCATCGAGGGCGTTACACTACGGGTTCGAGAACTATGTAGACATGACCGAGACACGTCTCCGGTCAATAACCAATAGCGGAACCTGGATGCTCATATTGGCTCCTACATATTCTACGAAGATCTTTATCGGTCAAACCGCATAACAACATACGTTGTTCCTTTTGTCATTGGTATGTTACTTGCCCGAGGTTCGATCGTCGGTATCTCAATACCTAGTACAATCACGTTACCGGCAAGTCTCTTTACTTGTTCCGTAATACATCATCCCGCAACTAACTCATTAGTTGCAATGCTTGCAAGGCTTAAATGACGTGTATTATCGAGTGGGCCCAGAGATACCTCTCCGACAATCGGAGTGACAAATCCTAATCTCGAAATGCGACAACCCAACAAGTACCTTTGGAGACACCTGTAGAGCACCTTTATAATCACCCAGTTACGTTGTGACGTTTGGTAGCACACAAAGTGTTCCTCCGGTAAACGGGAGTTGCATAATCTCATAGTCACGCGAACATGTATAAGTCATGAAGAAAGCAATAGCAACAAACTAAACGATCAAGTGCTAAGCTAACGGAATGGGTCAAGTCAATCACATCATTCTCCTAATGATGTGATCCCGTTAATCAAATGACAACTCATGTCTATGGCTAGGAAACATAACCATCTTTGATTAACGAGCTAGTCTAGTAGAGGCATACTAGTGACACTTTGGTTGTCTGTGTATTCACACATGTATCATGTTTCTGGTTAATACAATTCTAGCATGAATAATAAACATTTATCATGATATAAGGAAATAAATAATAACTCTATTATTGCCTCTAGGGCATATTTCCTTCAGTCTCCCACTTGCACTAGAGTCAATAATCTAGATTACACAGTAATGATTCTAACACCCATGGAGCCTTGGCGCTGATCATGTTTTGCTCGTGGAAGAGGCTTAGTCAACGGGTCTACAACATTCAGATCCGTATGTATCTTGCAAATCTCTATGTCTCCCACCTGGACTTGATCCTGGATGGAGTTGAAGCATCTCTTGATGTGCTTGGTTCTTTTGTGAAATCTTGATTCCTTTGCTAAAGCAATTGCACCAGTATTGTCACAAAATATTTTCATTGGACCCAATGCACTAGGTATGACACCTAGATCGGATATGAACTCCTTCATCTAGACTCCTTCATTTGCTGCTTCCGAAGCAGCTATGTACTCCGCTTCACATGTAGATCCCGCTACGACGCTTTGTTTAGAACTGCACCAACTGACAGCTCCATCGTTTAATAAAAACACGTATCCGGTTTGCGATTGAGAATCGTCTGGATGAGTGTCAAAGCTTGCATCGACGTAACCATTTACGACGAGCTCTTTGTCACCTCCATAAACGAGAAACATATCCTTCGTCCTTTTCAGGTATTTCAGGATGTTCTTGATCGCTATCCAGTGATCCACTCCTGGATTACTTTGGTACCTCCCTGCTAAACTAATAGCAAGGCACACATCAGGTCTGGTACACAACATTGCATACACGATAGAGCCTATGGCTGAAGCATAGGGAACATCTTTCATTTTCTCTCTATCTTCTGCAGTGGTCGGGCATTGAGTCTTACTCAACTTCACACCTTCTAACACAGGCAAGACCCTTTCTTCGCTTGATCCATTTTGAACTTCTTCAAAACTTTGTCAAGGTATGTGCTTTGTGAAAGTCCAATTAAGCGTCTTGATCTACCTCTATAGATCTTGATGCCCAATATATAAGCAGCTTCACTGAGGTCTTTCATTGAAAAACTCTTATTTAAATATCCTTTTATGCTATCCAGAAATTCTATATCATTTCCAATCTACAATATGTCATCCACATATAATATCAGAAATGCTACAGAGCTCCTACTCACTTTCTTGTAAATACATGCTTCTCCAAAAGTCTGTATAAAACCATATGCTTTGATCACACTATCAAAACATTTATTCCAACTCCGAGAGGCTTGCACCAGTCCATAAATGGATCGCTGGAGCTTGCACACTTTGTTAGCTCCCTTTGGATCGACAAAACCTTCCGGTTGTATCATATACAACTTTTCTTCAAGAAATCCATTCAGGAATGCAGTTTTGATATCCATTTGCGAAATTTCATAATCATAAAATGCAGCAATTGCTAACATGATTTGGATAGACTTAAGCATCGCTACGGGTGAGAAAGTCTCATCGTAGTCAATCCCTTGAACTTGTCGAAAACCTTTTGCAACAAGTCGAGCTTTATAGACAGTAACATTACCATCAACGCCAGTCTTCTTCTTGAAGATCCATTTATTTTCAATGGCTTGCCGATCAAAGGGCAAGTCAACCAAAGTCCACACTTTGTTCTCATACATGGATCCCATCTCAGATTTCATGGCCTCAAGCCATTTTGCAGAATCTGGGCTCACCATCGCTTCTTCATAGTTCGTAGGTTCGTCATGGTCTAGCAACATAACCTCCAGAACAGGATTACCATACCACTCTGGTGCGGATCTCACTCTGGTTGACCTACGAGGTTCAGTAACAACTTGATCTGAAGTTTCATAATTATCATCATTAACTTCCTCACTAATTGGTGTAGGTGTCACAGGAACCGGTTTCTGTGATGAACTACTTTCCAATAAGGGAGCATGTACAGTTACCTCATCAAGTTCTACTTTCCTCCCACTCACTTCTTTCGAGAGAAACTCCTTCTCTAAAAAGGATCCAAATTTAGCAACAAACGTTTTGCCTTCAGATCTGTGATAGAAGGTGTACCCAACAATTTCCTTTGGGTATCCTATGAAGACACATTTCTCCGATTTGGGTTCGAGCTTATTAGGTTGAAGTTTTTTCACATAAGCATTGCAGCCCCAAACTTTAAGAAACGACAACTTTGGTTTCTTGCCAAACCACAGTTCATAAGGCGTCGTCTCAATGGATTTCGATGGTGCCCTATTTAACGTGAATGCAGCCGTCTAAAGCATAACCCCAAAATGATAGCGGTAAATCAGTAAGAGACATCATAGATCGCACCATATCTAGTAAAGTACGATTATGACGTTCGAACACACCATTACGTTGTGGTGTTCCGGGTGGTGTGAGTTGCGAAACTATTCTGCATTGTTTCAAATGAAGACCAAACTCGTAACTCAAATATTCTCCTCCACGATCAGATCGTAGAAACTTTATTTTCTTGTTACGATGATTTTCAGCTTCACTCTGAAATTCTTTGAACTTTTCAAATGTTTCAGACTTATGCTTCATTAAGTAGATATACCCATATCTTCTTAAATCATCTGTGAAGGTGAGAAAATAACGATACCCGCCGCGAGCCTTAACATTCATCGGACCACATACATCTGTATGTATGATTTCCAACAGATCTGTTGTTCGCTCCATAGTTCCGGAGAACGGCGTTTTAGTCATCTTGCCCATGAGGCACGGTTCGCAAGTACCAAGTGATTCATAATCAAGTGGTTCCAAAAGTCCATCGGTATGGAGTTTCTTCATGCGCTTTACACCAATATAACCTAAACGACAGTGCCACAAATAAGTTGCACTATCATTATCAACTCTGCATCTTTTGGCTTCAATATTATAAATATGTGTATCACTACTATCGAGACTCAATAAGAATAGACCACTCTTCAAGGGTGCATGACCATAAAAGATATTACTCATATAAATAGAACAACCATTATTCTCTGATTTAAATGAATAACCGTCTCGCATAAAACAAGATCCAGATATAATGTTCATGCTCAACGCTGGCACCAAGTAACAATTATTTAGGTCTAAAACTAATCCCGAAGGTAGATGCAGAGGTAGCGTGCCGACTGCGATCACATCGACTTTGGAACCATTTCCCACGCGCATTGTCACCTCGTCCTTAGCCAATCTTTGCTTAATCCGTAGTCCCTGTTTCGAGTTGCAAATATTAGCAACAGAACCAGTATCAAATCCCCAGGTGCTACCGCGAGCATTAGTAAGGTACACATCAATAACATGTATATCACATATACCTTTGTTCACCTTGCCATCCTTCTTATCCGCCAAATACTTGGGGTAGTTCCGCTTCCAGTGACCAGTCTGTTTGTAGTAGAAGCACTCAGTTTCAGGCTTAGGTCCAGACTTGGGTTTCTTCTCTTGAGCAGCAACTTGTTTGCCGTTCTTCTTGAAGTTCCCCTTCTTCTTCCCTTTACCCCTTTTCTTGAAACTAGTGGTATTGTTGACCATCAACACTTGATGCTCCTTTTTGATTTCTACCTCCGCAGCCTTTAGCATCGCGAAGAGCTCGGAAATTGTCTTATTCATCCCTTGCATATTATAGTTCATCATGAAGCTTTTGTAGCTTGGTGGCAGTGATTGAATAACTCTGTCAATGACACTATCAACAGGAAGATTAACTCCCAATTGAGTCAAGTGATTATGATACCCAGACATTTTGAGTATATGTTCACTAACAGAACTATTCTACTCCATCCTACAACTATAGAACTTATTGGAGACTTCATATCTCTCAATCCGGGCATTTGCTTGAAATATTAACTTCAACTCCTGGAACATCTCATATGCTCCATGACGTTCAAAACATCGTTGAAGTCCCGGTTCTAAGCCATAAAGCATGGCACGCTGAACTATCGAGTAGTCATCTGCTTTACTCTGCCAAACGTTCTTAACATTGTCAGCAGCATCTGCAGCAGGCCTGGCACCCAGCGGTGCTTCCAGGATGTAATTCTTCTGTGCAGCAATGAGGATAATCCTCAAGTTATGGACCCAGTCCGTGTAATTGCTACCATCATCTTTCAACTTTGCTTTCTCAAGGAACGCATTAAAATTCAACGGAACAATAGCACGAGCCATCTATCTACAATCAACATAGACAAGCAAAAAACTATCAGGTACTAAGTTAATGATAAATTTAAGTTCAATTAATCATATTACTTAAGAACTCCCACTTAGATAGACATCCCTCTAATCCTCTAAGTGATCACGTGATCCAAATCAACTAAACCATGTCCGATCAACACGTGAGATTGACTAGTTTCAATGGTGAACATCACTATGTTGATCATATCTACTATATGATTCACGCTCGACCTTTCGGTCTCAGTGTTCCGAGGCCATATCTGCATATGCTAGGCTTGTCAAGTTTAACCCGAGTATTCCGTGTGTGCTGTTTTGCACCCGTTGTATTTGAACGTAGAGCCTATCACACCTGATCATCACGTGGTGTCTCAGCACGAAGAACTTTCGCAACGGTGCATACTCAGGGGGAACACTTATACCTTGATAATTTAGTGAGAGATCATCTTATAACGCTACTGTCAATCAAAGCAAGATAAGATGCATAAAAGATAAACATCACATGCAATCAATATAAGTGATATGATATGGCCATCATCATCTTGTGCTTGTGATCTTCATCTCCGAAGCACCATCATGATCACCATTGTCACCGGCGCGACACTTTGATCTCCATCGTAGCATCATTGTCGTCTCGCAAACTTATGCTTCTACGACTATCGCTACCGCTTAGTGATAAAGTAAAGCATTACAGGGCGATTGCATTGCATACAATAAAGCGACAACCATATGGCTCCTGCCAGTTGCCGATAACTCGGTTAAACATGATCATCTCATACATTAAAATATAGCATCATGCCTTGACCATATCACATCACAACATGCCCTGCAAAAACAAGTTAGATGTCCTCTACTTTGTTGTTGCAAGTTTTACGTGGCTGCTACGGGCTGAGCAAGAACCGTTCTTACCTACACATCAAAACCACGATGATAGTTCGTCAAGTTAGTGCTGTTTTAACCTTCTCAAGGACCGGGCGTAGCCACACTCGGTTCAACTAAAGTTGGAGAAACTGACACCCGCCAGCCACCTGTGTGCAAAGCACGTCGGTAGAACCAGTCTCGCGTAAGCGTATGTGTAATGTCGGTCCGGGCCGCTTCATCCAACAATACCGCCGAACCAAAGTATGACATGTTGGTAAGCAGTATGACTTGTATCGCCCACAACTCACTTGTGTTCTACTCGTGCATATAACATCAACGCATAAAACCTGGCTCGGATGCCACTGTTGGGGAACGTAGTAATTTCAAAAAATTCCTACGCACACGCAAGATCATGGTGATGCATAGCAACGAGAGGGGAGAGTGTGTCTACGTACCCTCGTAGACCGAAAGCGGAAGCGTTAGCACAACGCGGTTGATGTAGTCGTACGTCTTCACGATCCGACCGATCAAGCACCGAACGCACGAGACCTCCGAGTTCTGCACACGTTCAACTCGATGACGTCCCTCAAACTCCGACCCAGCCGAGCTTTGAGGGAGAGTTCCATCAGCACGACGGTGTGGTGATGATGATGATGTTCCACCGACGCAGGGCTTCGCCTAAGCACCGCTATGATATGACCGAGGTGGATTATGGTGGAGGGGGGCACCGCACACGACTAAAATATCCAAGTGATCAATTGTTGTCTATGGTGTGCCCCCTCCTCCGAATATAAAGGGGGGAGGAGGAGGGGGCCGGCCAAGGGGAGGAGGCGCGCCCAAGGGGGGGGGCAATCCTACTCCAAGTAGGTTTTGCCCCCCTCTCCTATTCCAACTAGGAGAAGGGGGAAGGAGGAGGTGGAGAGAAGGAAGAAGAAGGGGGGCCGCCCCCTTCCCTTTCCCGATTCGGATTGGGGCAAGGGGGGCCACGCGCCACCTCCTGCCGCCTCTCCTCTTCCACTACTTTGGGCCCATGAGGCCCAATAACCCGGGGGGGGGGGGGTTCTAGTAACCCCCCGGTACTCCGGTATATATCCGATAACCCCCGGAACCATTCCGGTGTCCGAATATAGTCGTCCAATATATCAATCTTCATGTCTCGACCATTTTGAGACTCCTCATCATGTTCGTGGTCACATCCAGGACTCTGAACTACCTTCGGTACATCAAAACATATAAACTCATAATATAACTGTCATCGAACTTTAAGCGTGCGGACCCTACGGGTTCGAGAACTATGTAGACATGACTGAGACACGTCTCCGGTCAATAACCAATAGCGGAACCTGGATGCTCATATCGGCTCCTACATATTCTACGAAGATCTTTATCGGCCCAACCGCATAACAACATACGTTGTTCCTTTTGTCATCGGTATGTTACTTGCCCGAGATTCGATCGTCGGTATCTCAATACCTAGTTCAATCTCGTTACCGGCAATTCTCTTTACTTGTTCCGTAATACATCATCACGCAACTAACTCATTAGTTGCAATGCTTGCAAGGCTTAAGTGACGTGTATTACCGAGTGGGCCCAGAGATACCTCTCCGACAATCGGAGTGACAAATCCTAATCTCGAAATACGCCAACCCAACAAGTACCTTTGGAGGCACCTGTAGAGCACCTTTATAATCACCCAGTTACGTTGTGACATTTGGTAGCACACAAAGTGTTCCTCCGGTAAACGGGAGTTGCATAATCTCATAGTCACAGGAACATGTATAAGTCATGAAGAAAGCAATAGCAACAAACTAAATGATCAAGTGCTAAGCTAACGGAATGGGTCAAGTCAATCACATCATTCTCCTAATGATGTGATCCCATTAATCAAATGACAACTCATATCTATGGCTAGGAAACATAACCATCTTTGATTAATGAGCTAGTCTAGTAGAGGCATACTAGTGACACTTTGTTTGTCTATGTATTCACACATAATAACTTTATTATTGCCTCTAGGGCATATTTCCTTCAGTGGGCCACTCTGGTACTTATTTGCTCCAATAATTCTTATATATTCCATAAAAATTCTCTGTGAAGTTTCACCTCATTTCGAGTTGTGCAGAATAGGTAGCCCGATGTAGCTTTTTCAGGTCCAGAATTCCAACTCCCAGTATTCTCCCTCTTTGTGTGAACCTTGCATATTTGAGAGAAAAGGCATTAGAATTACTCCAAAAAGAATTATTATGCATAAAAACATTATAAATAACAATAGGTAAACAAGATGCAAAATGGACGTATCAAACCTACACGAGGCACCCACCATAACGGGTCGCTGTTAAGCTATCGGGTGTCGATTTTGGATCTGATACCCATGAACAGCCCCTACCAATGATGAATTTTCACGTGTCAATTTCTAATTCGCCACCGGAATCACATCTCAGCTCTATATTGCAGTAGATGTCATCCATCCAATGGACGAGAGGCGCTTATGATGCGTCGGCGCTTGGCACAATCCAAAAGTAACCCATTTAGTATATAAATAGGATGACCCAATAATGGCCTACTTGCACATGGCCCATTTATAGCCACGACCAATAGCAAGGGTATCAATTCAGCCCATCACTAGCCCGTTATCGATTCGACATCATTGCGGCGTGATACGTCTCCATCGTATCTACTTTTCCTAACGCCTTTCCTATTGTTTTGGACTCTAATTTGCATGATTTGAATGAAACTAACCCGGACTGACGCTGTTTTCAGCAGAACTACCATGGTGTTGTTTTTGTGTAGAAATAAAAGTTCTCGGATTGGAATGAAACTTTTTTTATATGAATAGAGGAAAATATTGGAGCCAAGAACCACCGGAGGGGGCCCTGGGTGAGCACAACCCACCAGGGCGCGCCCCCCTCCAGGTACGCCCAGGTGGGTTGTCCCCACCTGGTGGCCCCATAGACCCTGAAACCGACGCTATAAAATCACATTTTTCCAGAAAAAAATCAGGGAGGAAGAATTATCTCGGTTCACGATACGAGCCGCCGTCACCTCCTGTTCTTCATCGGGAGGCCAGATCTGGAGTCTGTTTGGGGCTCCGGAGAGGGTAATCTTCGGTCTTCGTCATCACCAACCCTCCTCCATCGCCAATTCCATGATGCTCTCCACCGGGAGTGAGTAATTCC
The DNA here is from genome assembly GCF_018294505.1 of Triticum aestivum. Classification (NCBI taxonomy): domain Eukaryota; kingdom Viridiplantae; phylum Streptophyta; class Magnoliopsida; order Poales; family Poaceae; genus Triticum; species Triticum aestivum. The sequence continues at coordinate 47,804,176 of NC_057803.1, forward strand.
TTCGTAGGCTCGCTTGTCGATGAGGAGTTGGATGAGATTCATCATGTAATCGAGTTAGTTTTGTCAGGTCTTCATCACTAGTATCCACTATGTTCTGATATTGATGTTGATATGACTTTGCCATGCTTAATGCTTGTCACTTTGGGCCCGGGTGCCATGATTTCAGATCTGAACTGTTTATGTTATCACCATTATATCTATGTTCGAGATCCGACCTTGCAAGTTATAGTCACCTATTACGTGTTATGATCCGGCAACCCCGAAGTGACAATAGTCGGGACACTTCCCGGTGATGACCGTAGTTTGAGGAGTTCATGTATTCCCGTGTGTTAATGCTTTCTTCTGGTTCTCTATTAAAAGGAGGCCTTAATATCCCTTAGTTTCCAATAGGACCCTGCTGCCACGGGAGGGTAGGACAAAAGATGTCATGCAAGTTCTTCCCATAAGCACATATGACTATTTACGGAATACATGCCTACATTATATTTATGAGCTGGAGCTAGTGCCGTATCGCCCTAGGTTATGACTGTTATATGATGAATATCATCCAAAAAATCGCCGATCCAATGCCTATGATTTTCCTACATATTGATCTTGCTAACTTACTACTGCTGCTGTTACTATCGTCACTGCTACAAAACTATTACTATCACTGTTACCGTTACTATTATTGCTACCACTACTATCAAATCTACTATATTACTGTGCTACTGATCACTTTGATGGAGATAATTAATCTCCAGGTGTGGTTGAATTGACAACTCAACTGCTAATACTTGCAAATATTCTTTGGCTCCCCTTGTGTCGAATCTATAAATTTGGGTTGAATACTCTACCCTCGAAAACTGTTGCAATCCCCTATACTTGTGGGTTATCAAGACCCTTTTTTGGCGCTGTTGCTGGCAAGCATAGCTATATTTGTCGAGTCACTTGGGATTATTATTAAATTATCACTATGAAGAATTTGAAGGATGCTAAGGCTAAGATTTTTTCCCTCTAAGACGAGGGGAGGTAAGGAACTGCCATAGACACTACAAAAAAATACACTTCCGTGATGATACGTGTGTCACAGTAGGTCACGTTTTCTGTCATGCATGTACATCCATGACAATTTTATGATAGAATCAAGATGGTCATACCTGTGTTGTCGTAGAAGTGTTCCATGACATTACCAAAATTATCATCACGGAAGTGTCCACTTCCATGACGATAAATCGCGCATCACAGAAGTGCTTTCGTCAAGGGTGACTGACATGTGGCATCCACCGTAACGGGTCACCGTTAAGCTATCGGGTTCTGGTTTGGATCCGATAACCCGTTAACAGCCCGGACCAATGGGGATTTCCACATGTAAAATTCTCAATGGCCAGAGTAACCACGTGTCAACTCATCGTTGGGACAGATGTCATCCACTCATTGGACTGAAGGCGCCTATGATTCATCGACACATGGCACGGCCCAATAGAGGCCCATTCTAGTGAAAAGGCCGGCCCGTTTGACTTGGTCAAAAGGTAGCGGGCCGGCCCAAGGAAAGCATGTTAACGGCATGTTCGCATATAGCCCATTTACAACCTGCTAACTCATGGCCTACCGGAATTTGGCCCAGTAGCGTCATCTGGGCCGTCCAATATGATACCAGCCCGTTGTAACTTCCGGTCCATGTATGACTGAGGGAGTCCTGGATTAGGGGGTCTTCGGACAGCCGGACTATATCCTTTGGCCGGACTGTTGGACTATGAAGATACAAGATTGAAGACTTCGCCCCGTGTCCGGATGGGACTTGATACGTCTCCATCGTATCTATAATTTTTGATTGTTCCATGCCAATATTATTCAACTTCCATATACTTTTTGGCAACTTTTTATACTATTTTTGGGACTAACATATTGATCCAGTGCCCAGTGCCAGTTCCTGTCTGTTGCATGTTTTTGGTTTCGCAGAATATCCATATCAAACGGAGTCCAAACGGGATAAAACGGACGGAGCTTATTTTTGGAAAATATGGAAAATTCGGAAGGAAAATCAACTTGAACCAGTGCCCAAGGTGGTCACGAGGCAGGGGGGCGCGCCCCCTAGGGTGCGCCCCCTACCCTCGTGAGCCCACTGTAAGGCGGTTGACGCTCTTCTTTTGCCGCAAGAAAGCTAATATTCGGAAAAAAATCACGGCGAAGGTTTCAGGCCAATCGGAGTTACGGATCTCCATATATATACGAAACAGTGAAACAGAGCCAGAAGGGAACGCAGAACCAGAGAGAAACAGAGAGATAGATCCAATCTCGGAGGGGCTCTTTCCCCTCCCATGCCATGGAGGCCAAGGACCAGAGGGGAAACCCTTCTCCCATCTAGGGATGAGGTCAAGGAAGAAGAGGAAGAAGGGGGCCCCTCTCCCCCTCTCCTCCGGTGGCGCTGGAACGCCGCCGTGGCCATCATCATCATCACCGCGATCTTCACCAACACCTCCGCCATCTTCACCAACATCTCCATCACCTTCCCCCCTCTATCTACAGCGGTCCACTCTCCCGCAACCCGCTGTACCCTCTACTTGAACATGGTGCTTTATGCTTCATATTATTATCCAATGATGTGTTGCCATCCTATGATGTCTGAGTAGATTTTCGTTGTCCTATCGGTGGTTGATGAATTGCTATGATTGATTTAATTTGCTTGTGGTTATGTTGTTGTCCTTTGGTGCCCATCATATGAGCGCGTGTGTGGATCACACCATAGGGTTAGTTGTATGTTGATAGGACTACGTATTGGAGGGCAAGAGTGACAGAAGCTTCAACCTAGCATAGAAATTGATGCATACGGGATTGAAGGGGGACCAATATATCTTAATGCTATGGTTGGGTTTTACCTTAATGAACATTAGTAGTTGCGGATGCTTGCTAATAGTTCCAATCATAAGTGCATAGAATTCCAAGTAAGGGATGACATGCTAGCAGTGGCCTCTCCCACATAATACTTGCTATCGGTCTAGCAAAGTAGTCAATTGCTTAGGGACAATTTCGCAACTCCTACCACCACTTTTCCACACTCGCTATATTTACTTTATTGTTTCTTTATCTAAACAGCCCCTATTTTTTATTTATGTACTCTTTATTATCTTGCGAACCTATCCAACAACACCTACAAAGTACTTCTAGTTTCATACTTGTTCTAGGTAAAGTGAACGTCAAGCATGCGTAGAGTTGTATCGGTGGTCGATAGAACTTGAGGGAATATTTGTTCTACCTTTAGCTCCACATTGGGTTCGACACTCTTACTTATCGAAAACTGTTGCAATCCCCTATACTTGTGGGTTATCAAGACCTTTTTCTGGCGCCATTGCCGGGGAGCAATAGCATGGGGTGAATATTCTCGTGTGTGCTTGTTTGCTTTATCACTAAGTAATTTTTATTTGTTGTTCTTAGTTGTTCTTTATCTTTAGTTATGGATATGGAACACGAAATACCAAAAAAATTAGGTGTACTTGCTGCTCATGGAGATGGGGAACCTCCTAAAACCCTCGATGCTCAATATGTGAAAAATATTATGTACCAATTTGATAATCCTGAGAAAACCTCATTCAATTTGGTAATGGGAGTAACATTGGATCAACGTGAATACTTTAGGGATTATCGCTTGACACAAGAAGGGAAACTATTATGGGATCAAATTTATATATTGAAGTGGTATGCTAGACAACTATGCTCGGAATATGATTATACTTGTTGCTCTAGGATGAATTCTCCACACCTCCCCTTTTCATGCAAATTTAATGATAATGAAACCTTGGCTTCTTATGCTAGAGGTATATATGATTACTATGATGTGGAACAAATAGAAGAATTTGTTGCTTTTATGGGTGCTTATGAAATTGAATCTATGTTTAAAGAGTTTGATGATATTGATGATGCTTGTTATAGATATGAAAATTTAGCTATCCTCAAATATTGCTATGAGAATTATGAATACAATTATGAAATTAATGCACTTATTAAGAAAGTCTCCGCTGTCCAAGAAGAGACTAATATTTTGCAGGAATCTATGGAAGAAGAAGTTGATGACACTGTGAGCTCATTGGATGAAAAAGATGAGGAGGAGAGCGAAGAACAAAAGGAGGAAGAGCGGATTGATCACCCGTGCCCACCTTCTAATGAGAGTAACTCTTCAACTCATACATTATTTAATTCCCCTTCGTGCTTACCGAAGGATGATTGCTATGATAATTGCTATGATCCCGTCGATTCTTTTGAAATATCCCTTTTTGATGATGCTTGCTATGCTTGTGGCCAAGATGCCAATATCAATTACGCTTATGGAGATGAACTTGCTATAGTTCCTTATGTTAAACATGAAATTGTTGCTATTGCATCCACGCATGATAGTCCTGTTATCTTTTTGAATTCTCCCGACTACACTATATCGGAGAAGTTTGCACTTATTAAGGATTATATTGATGGGTTGCCTTTTACCATTGCACATGATGTTTTTGATGAATATAATATGCATGTGCTTGCTGCTCCTACTTGCAATTATTATGAGAGAGGAACTATATCTCCACCTCTCTATGTTTCCAATATGATAAAATTGCAAGAAACTATTTATACTATGCATTGGCCTTTACTTTGTGTGCATGAATTGTTCTTTTATGACATGCCGATGCATAGGAAGAGAGTTAGAATTCGTTGTTGCATGATATATGTTACTTTGTGCTCACTACTAAATTACAAATCATTGTTAATTAAAATTGGCTTTGATATACCTTGGGATCCGGGTGGATCCATTACTTGAGCACTATATGCCTAGCTTAATGGCTTTAAAGAAAGAGCTGCCAGGGAGACAACCCAGAAGTTTTAGAGAGTCATTTATTTCTGTTGAGTGCTTTCATATAGTTTAAAAACAACAAAAATAAAGAGGGGAACCCAAAACTTTTTCAAAAAGGAAAGCGAAAGTGAGAAAGACAAGCATTGTTGAAGTGGGAGAGCTCCTTGAACTTTGTTCATGCTCATGGCAACTTTGTGAATCTTGATTACAGAAACTTTTCAACAAAAATAATTATCCCCTTGTAAAATTCCATTGTATTATAAAAATAATGTGCCAAGGTTTGCCTTTAGGATGTTTACATTTGCTTGATGGTTTGTACGGTGCAGGACAGAAACTTTGGATGTAGTGCAAGATTTTACGTTTTTAGCTGGAACGTCAAATGGTTCTGATTCTTTTTGCACTGTCTTTCTATACAAATTGTTTATTTTTCCTAATTTTGGTAGAATTTTTCAAGTATAAGAAGTATGGTGAATGTTCAGATTATTACAGACTGTTCTGTTTTGGACAGATTCTGTTTTTGATGCATAGTTTGCTTGTTTTGATGAAACTATCAATTTATATTAGTGGATTAAGCCATGAAAAAGTTATATTACAGTAGACACAATGCAAAAACAAAATATGAATTGGTTTGCAACAGTACTTAGAGTAGTGATTTGCTTTATTATACTAACGGATCTTACCGAGTTTTCTGTTGAAGTTTTGTGTGGATGAAGTGTTCGATGATGGAGAAGGTTTTGATGTGAGAAGAAGGAAGAGAGGCAAGAGCTCAAGCTTGGGGATGCCCGAGGCACCCCAAGTAAATATTCAAGGAGACTCAAGCGTCTAAGCTTGGGGATGCTGGGGAGGCATCCCCTCTTTCTTCAACAAGTATCGGTATGTTTTCGGATTCGTTTCGTTCATGCGATATGTGCAATCTTGGAGCGTCTTTTGCATTTAGTTTTCATTTTTCTTTTATGCACCATGCTGGTATGAGATAGTCCTTGGTTGATTTATAGAATGCTCATTGCACTTCACTTATATCTTTTGAGTATGGCTTTATAGAATGCTCCATGTGCTTCACTTATATCATTTGAAGTTTGGATTGCCTGTTTCTCTTCACTTAGACAACCGCCATTTGTAGAATGCTCTTTTGCTTCACTTATACTTGTTAGAGCGTGGGCGTATCTTTTGTAGAAAGAATTAAACTCTCTTGTTTCACTTATACCTATTTAGAGAGATGACAGGAATTGGTCATTCACATGGTTAGTCATAAAATCCTACATAAAACTTGTAGATCACTGAATATGATATGTTTGATTCCTTGCAATAGTTTTGCAATATAAAGATGGTGATATTAGAGTCATGCTAGTGGGTAGTTGTGGATTAGTAGAAATACTTGTGTTGAGGTTTGTGATTCCCGTAGCATGCACGTATGGTGAACCGTTATGTAATGAAGTCGGAGCATGAGGTATTTATTGATTGTCTTCCTTATGAGTGGCGGTCGGGGACGAGAGATGGTCTTTTCCTACCAATCTATCCCCCTAGGAGCATGCTCGTAGTACTTTGTTTCGATGACTAATAAATTTTTGCAATAAGTATGTGAGTTCTTTATGACTAATGTTGAGTCCATGGATTATATGCACTCTCACCCTTCCACCATTGCTAGCCTCTATAGCATCGCGCAACTTTCGCCGGTACATAAACCCACCATATACTTTCCTCAAAACAGCCACCATACCTACCTATCATGGCATTTCCATAGCCATTCCGAGACGTATTGCCATGCAACTTCCAACATCATCATATACATGACTTGAGCATTCATTGTCATATTGCTTTGCATGATCGTAAGATAGCTAGCATGATGTTTTCATGGCTTGTCCGTTTTTTGATGTCATTGCTATGCTAGATCATTGCACATCCCGGTACACTGCCGGAGGCATTCATATAGAGTCATATCTTTGTTCTAGTATCGAGTTGTAATATCGAGTTGTAAGTAAATAAAAGTGTGATGATCATCATTATTAGAGCATTGCCCCAGTGAGGAAAGGATGATGGAGACTATGATTCCCCCACAAGTCGGGATGAGACTCCGGACGAAAAAAAATAAAAAAAGAGAAAGGCCAAAAAAAGAGAGAAGGCCCAAAAAAGAGAAAAAAACAAAAAAATGAGAGAAAAAGAGAGAAGGCCCAAAAAAAGAGGAAAAAACAAAAAAATGAGAGAAAAAAGAGAAGGGGCAGTGCTACTATCCTTTTTCCACACTTGTGCTTCAAAGTAGCACCATGTTCTTCATATAGAGAGTCTCTTGAGTTATCACTTTCATATACTAGTGGGAATTTTTCATTATAGAACTTGGCTTGTATATTCCGATGATGGGCTTCCTCAAATGCCCGAGGTCTTCATGAGCAAGCAAGTTGGATGCACACCCACTTAGTTTCAGTTAGAGCTTTCATACACTTATAGCTCTAGTGCGTCCGTTGCATGGCAATCCCTACTCACTCACATTGATATCTATTAATGGGCATCTCCATAGCTCTGTTGATACGCCTAGTTGATGTGAGACTATCTTCTCCTTTTTGTCTCCTCCACCATCATATTCTATTCCACCTATAGTGCTATGTCCATGGCTCACGCTCATGTATTGCGTGAAAGTTGAAAAGGTTTGAGAACGTCAAAAGTATGAAACAATTGCTTGGCTTGTCATCGGGGTTGTGCATGATTAGAATATTTTGTGTGGTGAAGATGGATCATAGCCAGACTATATGATTTTGTAGGGATAACTTTCTTTGGCCATGTTATTTTTGAAAATACATGATTGCTTTATTAGTATGCTTGAAGTATTATTGTCTTTATGTCAAATGATAGACCATTGCTTTGAATCACTCGTGTCATAATATTCATGCCATGATTAGACATATGATCAAGATTATGCTAGGTAGCATTCCACATCAAAAATTATCTTTTTAATCATTTACCTACTCGAGGACGACCAGGAATTAAGCTTGGGGATGCTGATACGTCTCCGTCGTATCTATAATTTTTGATTGTTCCATGCCAATATTATTCAACTTCCATATACTTTTTGGCAACTTTTTATACTATTTTTGGGACTAACATATTGATCCAGTGCCCAGTGCCAGTTCCTGTCTGTTGCATGTTTTTGGTTTCGCAGAATATCCATATCAAACAGAGTCCAAACGGAATAAAAACGGAAGGAGCTTATTTTTGGAAAATATGGAAAATTCGGAAGGAAAATCAACGCGAACCAGTGCCCGAGGTGGTCACGAGGCAGGGCCCCCCCCCTAGGGTGCGCCCCTACCCTCGTGAGCCCACCATAAGGCGGTTGATGCTCTTCTTTTGCCGCAAGAAAGCTAATATTTGGAAAAAAATCACGGCGAAGGTTTCAGGCCAATCAGAGTTACGGATCTCCATATATATACGAAACGGTGAAACGGAGCCAGAAGGGAACGCAGAACCATAGAGAAACAGAGAGATAGATCCAATCTCGGAGGGGCTCTTGCCCCTCCCATGCCATGGAGGCCAAGGACTAGAGGGGAAACCCTTCTCCCATCTAGGGAGGAGGTCAAGGAAGAAGAGGAAGAAGGGGGCCCCTCTCCCCCTCTCCTCCGGTGGCGCCGGAACGCCGCCGTGGCCATCATCATCATCACCGCGATCTTCACCAACACCTCCGCCATCTTCACCAACATCTCCATCACCTTCCCCCCTCTATCTACAGCGGTCCACTCTCCCGCAACCTGTTGTACCCTCTACTTGAACATGGTGCTTTATGCTTCATATTATTATCCAATGATGTGTTGCCATCCTATGATGTCTGAGTAGATTTTCGTTGTCCTATCAGTGGTTGATGAATTGCTATGATTGATTTAATTTGCTTGTGGTTATGTTGCTGTCCTTTGGTGCCCATCATATGAGCGCGCGTGTGGATCACACCATAGGGTTAGTTGTATGTTGATAGGACTATGTATTGGAGGGCAAGAGTGACAGAAGCTTCAACCTAGCATAGAAATTGATGCATACGGGATTGAAGGGGGACCAATATATATTAATGCTATGGTTGGGTTTTAACTTAATGAACATTCGTAGTTGCGGATGCTTGCTAATAGTTCCAATCGTAAGTGCATAGAATTCCAAGTAAGGGATGACATGCTAGCAGTGGCCTCTCCCACATAATACTTCCTATCGGTCTAGTAAAGTAGTCAATTGCTTAGGGACAATTTTGCAACTCCTACCACCACTTTTCCACACTCGCTATATTTACTTTATTGTTTCTTTATCTAAATAGCCCCTACTTTTTATTTACGTACTCTTTATTATCTTGCAAACCTATCCAACAACACCTACAAGTACTTCTAGTTTCATACTTGTTCTAGGTAAAGTGAACGTCAAGCGTGCGTAGAGTTGTATCGGTGGTCGATAGAACTTGAGGGAATATTTGTTCTACCTTTAGCTCCTCGTTGGGTTCGACACTCTTACTTATCGAAAACTGTTGCGATCCCCTATACTTGTGGGTTATCAGGACTCTTCTTGGCGTGGAAGGCAAGCTTGGCAATACGGATATGTAGATCTCCTCCCTTGTAACCGACTCTGTGTAACCCTAGCCTCCTCCGGTGTCTATATAAACTGGAGGGTTTAGTCCGTAGGACAAGAACAATCATACCATAGGCTAGCTTCTAGGGTTTAGCCTCTACGATCTCGTGGTAGATCAACTCTTGTAATACTCATATCATCAATATCAATCAAGCAGGATGTAGGGTATTACCTCCATCAAGAGGGCCCGAACCAGGGTAAACATCGTGTCCCCCGCTCTTGTTACCATCCACCTTAGACGCACAGTTCGGGACCCCCTACCCGAGATCCGCCGGTTTTGACGTCGACATTGGTGCTTTCATTGAGAGTTCCACTGTGCCGTCACCGCAAGGCTTGATGGCTCCTTCGATCATTGGTAACGATGCGGTCTAGGGTGAGGTTTTCCTCCCCGGACAGATCTTCGTATTCGGCGGCTTCACACTGCGGGCCAACTCGCTTGGCCATCTGGAGAAGATCGAGAGCTACGCCCCTGGCCATCAGGTCAGGTTCGGAAACTTAAACTACACTGCCGACATTCGCGGAGACTTGATCTTCAACGGATTCGAGCCCACGTCAGGTGCGTCGCACGATCACGACGAGCATGACGTAACTCTGCCGTCGGACAGTGTTCTGGAGATCGCATCTGCAACTACTCCGGCCCTCAATCCAGAGCAAAGTGCGCCATCCAAAGACGGGTGGATAGACCCCTCCATGGAGGCCGCACTCTCAGTGGCGATGGAGCCAGATACTGACTTCACCCCTTACGAGAGCCGTGTTGCCAAACCACTGGATTCGTCTCCGGCCACGGACTCCGAGCCGCCTGTGTCCATGCCTATCGAATCCGATTGGGCGCCGATCATGGAGTTCACCTCCGCGGATATCTTTCAGCACTCACCTTTCAGCGACGTGCTAAATTCATTAAGGTCTCTCTCCTTGTCAGGAGAACCTTGGCCGAACTATGTCCGGCTAGAATGGGATGCGGACGACGAAGAAATTCACTCCCCACCCACCACCCACTTAGTAGCCACTGTCGACGATTTAACCGACATGCTCGACTTCGACTCCGAAGACATCGACGGTATGGACGACGATGTAGGAGACGAACAGGAACCACCGCCCACAGGGCGCTGGACCGCCACCTCATCATATGATATATACATGGTGGACACTCCCAAGAAGGCAATGGCGACGAGACATCAGAGGATGACCCCTCCAAGAAGCAACCCAAGCGCCGACGTTAGCGGCGCCGTTCTAAGTCCCGCCATAGAAAAAGTAGTGATACCGGCACAAGAGACAATAACACTCCGGATAGTGTCGAAGACGACAACAATCCCCTCCAGCACGATTTAGAGAGGGAGGGTGAACAAGCTAGCCCTCCAGAGCGGGCAGCAGATGGAGAATCGGAGGAGGACAATTACATGCCTCTCTCTGAAGATGAGGTGAGCCTCGGCGACGAAGAATTTATCATGCCTGAGGATCCCGTCGAGGAGGAGCACTTCAAGCGCCGGCTTATGGCCACAACAAATAGCTTGAAGAAAAAGCAACAACAACTTCAAGCTGATCAAGATTTGCTAGCAGACAGATGGACCGAAGTCCTTGCGGCCGAGGAATACGAACTCGACCTCCCCTCCAAGAGTTACCCAAAGCGCAGGTTGCTACCTCACCTCGAGGAGGAAGCATTGAAACCTACATCACCAGTGTACGATGCGGCTGACCGGCCACCTCGTGGCCGAGCTAGAGAAGCGCTTCAGCCTGAAGTTTAGCCTGCACCCCGCCGCCACTCAAACAAAAATACCAAGGCCCGGGGCAACACGCGGGACCTGCAAGACGTATTGGAAAGCAGGGCAAAACATGCAAGGTCAATATACGAGTCACGGGGATGCACGCTAACGCGGGACGATGACCGTCACGCCGGATACACTAAAAGTAAATCCGACCGGGCCGAATACAGCAGACAAGACTCATATGAACTGCGTCGCGATATAGCCCGGCACAAAGGCGCCACACACCCCCTATGCTTCATGGATGAAGTTATGGATGACGAATTCCCAGAGGGTTTTAAACCCGTAAATATCGAATCGTATGATGGTACAACAGATCCCGCTGTATGGATTGAGGATTTCCTCCTCCACATCCACATGGCTCACGGTGATGATCTGCATGCCATCAAGTACCTCCCACTAAAACTCAAAGGACCAGCTCGGCATTGGATGAATAGCTTGCCAGCAGACTCCGTCGGCAGTTGGGAGGATTTGGAAGATGCATTCCTTGACAACTTCCAGGGCACTTATGTGCGACTGCCGGATGATGATGACTTGAGCCATATAACTCAGCAGCCAAGGGAATCGGCCAGGCAATTCTGGACACGGTTCCTAACTAAGAAAAAACAAATTGTCGATTGTCCGGATGCAGAGGCCTTAGCGGCATTCAAGCATAACATCCGTGATGAGTGGCTCGCCCGGCACCTTGGCCAGGAGAAGCCGAAATCTATGGCAGCCCTCATGACACTTATGACCCGCTTTTGCGCGGGTGAGGATAGCTGGCTGGCTTGCAGTAAAAACACATCAAGGAATCTGGGCATTTCGGATACTAAAGATGCCAATGACAGACCACGTCGTAACAGACACAAGCGCCACAACAACGGCGATAACGCCGATGATACGGCAGTCAATGCCAGATTCAGAGGCTCTCAATCCGGTCAGCGGAAAAAGCCATTCGAAAGAAGTACTCCGGGCCCGTCCAGTTTGGATCGCATACTCGACCGCTCGTGTCAAATCCACGGCACCCCCCGATAAGCCAGCCAATCACACCAATAGAGAATGCTGGGTATTCAAGCAGGCCAGCAAGTTGAATGTCGAAAACAAGGACAAGGGGCTGCATAGTGATGATGAGGAGGAGCCCCGATCACTGAACACGGGAGAACAGAAGAGGTCCCCCCCACAAGTGAAGATGGTGAACATGATATACGCAACCCACATTCCCAAGAGGAAACAAAAGCGTGCACTAAGGGACGTCTATACGATAGAGCCCGTCGCCCCAAAGTTCAACCCATGGTCCTCTTCTCCGATCACCTTTGATCGCAGGGACCACCCCACTAGTATCCATCATGGCGGATCCGCCACATTGGTCCTAGACCCCATCGTCAACGGATTTCACCTCACTCGAGTCCTTATGGACGGCGGCGGCAGCCTGAACCTGCTCTATCAGGATACAGTGCGCAAAATGGGTATCGGTCCCTCGATGATCAAACCCACCAAAACTGACTTTAAGGGTGTCATCCCTGGTGTAGAGGCCGAGTGCACGGGCTCAATCACACTGGAAGTGGTCTTCGGATCTCCAGACAACTTCTGAAGCGAGGAGTTAATCTTCGATATCATCCAGTTCCGCAGTGGCTATCACGCACTGCTTGGGCGAACCGCATTTGCAAAATTCAATGCGGTACCGTGTTACGCATACCTCAAGCTCAAGATGCCAGGACCTAGGGGGGTCATAATAGTCAATGGAAACACAGAACGCTCGCTCCGCACGGAAGAGCACACTACGGCCCTCGCAGTAGAAGCACAAAGTAGCCTTTTAAGGCAAACCATCAATTCGGCGATACAGCCCCCGGACACCGTCAAGCGAGTCCGGAGTAACCTGCAATAGGATCCCCTGGCATGTTCAGAGCTCGCCTAGCAATTCGGCCCCCGTCCCAGTCCTAGTCAAGCGACGAAATCCGTGCCGCGCGTACATAATTACGCACGGAAAATACCATGGGCATAGGCGGGGGCATGATCTGGGCATGCCCCGCAATGCGGCTTAATCGCCCAAGGGGCTGCATACCTTTATCATTTTTTCTCTTTCAGGACCTTACCCTCTGGAAGCCCTTTCCGGCAGTATGATTGCCCGACACCTTACGGGAAGGAACGACCAAGGAGGCAAGAAGCTAAGACGTACAAGGGAACCCCCAGGTGGTCTCTAATAACAATTGATATACCCACTTTTTACTACCCATACGCAGCTTGCCCTTGGATAGGACATGTCAAATAGTCCTATTTTTTGCTTATTGCACTACTTGTATCAGTATGCTTCGATGTATTATTTAAATAACAATGCATATCATTAGTCTATTATTGCATTACCCATCCTTTTTTTATATATATGTTCATTTACGACAACTTGCATCCGTACATTCTGGTACGGTCAGTACGCCAGGGGCTTTCGTTTACCCCATAATACGGCGTGAGAAGTCCGAACACTTTTGACAGTGCGGCACCCCGAACTTATAGCATTATATGCATCAGCTCCGAATCATGTCTTGGGTCAATAGTTGGGTTTGCCCGGCTCCCATGTTTTGGTACCTTACGTTCCGCTATATCGGCTAAGGTAGCGCTAGGAGAACTACTACGATTGTGTCCCAGTTCTTCCGGACGAGCACCTCAGTAGAGAAAGCCGAAAACTGACTGTCATGATAAGGCGAGAGCTGGTCGCTGTTCGAGAGGTCTCAAGTTCTTAAAGATTTTTTCCACTTCGGGCGAGGAGTCGGCCTTGCCCGACTTAGGCATATATAGCGTCCCAAATTCGGCCTTCCGAATACTAGGGGCTTCGCCAAAATTTAAAATTGTAGACTTCTATGGCTAAGTGAGAGTAAGAAAGCCTTATAGTCCGATTGCCTGGTTCGTTGTGCTAAACACCTCCCTCGAAGGACCCAAAATTGGGATAAAGAGTGCTCAAGTTTATCCCGAACACCCCAGTACTAGTTACATGGGGGCAGAAGCCGACGACTGGCCAACTCTCAGATTTTATAAAACGGCCGCACAGAAGGTAATATTTTAAATCCAAAAAGCGTTGCATAGTGCAAATGGACTCGTTTCACATTACATGATCACATGAGCATGTTCATTCAAAAATTACATCTTTAGCACATTCACCCGCCACAAGGCGGGAACCCTTCAGGACACTTTCATAATACATTTCGGGGCAGCGATGCTCCTTGCCCTCCGGCGGCCCCTCCTTCACCAGCTTTATGGCGTCCACCTTTGCCCAGTGCACCTTCGCCCGGGCAAAAGCCCTGCGCGCACCCTCGATGCAGATGGACCGCTTTATGACTTCAAGCCGTGGGCAGGCATCCACAAGCCGCCTCACCAGACCGAAGTAGCTGCTCGGCAGGGGATCGCCAGGCCACATCCGGACTATAAGACCTTTCATGGCCTGTTCGACCGCCTTGTGAAGCTCGACCAGTTGCTTCAGCTGGTCGCTCAAGGGCATTGGGTGTTCGGTCTCAATATACTGAGACCAGAACAACTTTTCTGTCGAGCTCCCCTCCTCAGCTCGGTAAAACTCCGTGGCATCAAGCCCACTGCGGGGAAGATCCGCGAACGCTCCTGGAGAGCTCCGAACTCGGGTAAGTAAAAGGGAAGTTTCCTTCACATTCTTGCTTTGCATAATGAATGCCTTACCCGCTGCTATCTTCTTCACCGCATCAATCTCCTAGAGGGCCTTGTGGGCTTCAACCTTGGCGCTCCGTGCGCTTTCGAGCGCCTTTGCAAGCTCGGACTCTCGCGTCTTAGAGTCAAGCTCCAAGGACTCATGTTTTTTTGGCAAGAGCCTCGAGCTCTTGCTGTACTTCGCCTACCCGGGCTTCTTGCCTTTCCCGCTCAATGCGCTCCTTGGCCGCTTTGTCTTCGGCCTCGGACAGCTCCTTCTTCAGGGTCGCCACTTCGGTCGTGGCCCCTGGCAAATTCATGATGATCCTATTATTTTACAACCGAATTTCTTTTTAATATATAGACAAGGTATTTCTTACCTTTTCTCTCCTCGAGCTGCCTCCTGGTAAGGCTGAGCTCATCCTCGGACCGCTCAAGGTCCTGCTTTAGTGCAGCAACCTCTGCAGTACGCGCGACAGCGGCCAGCAGTGAAGCCTGCACATGCATATAGACATATTCCGATTAGACTCCTGGGTTATTATTTGATCCTCTATTCGGCTTTTCTCCGCGAACGCCAAACAAAGCATCAAGGGCTATTGTCTATGCGGTAATATTTTCCTATATTTTGATTGCTTACCTGAAAGCCTGTTAGGAGGCTGGCACAAGCTTCGGTCAGTCCGTTTTTGGCGAACTGAACTTTCTCGATCACCGCACTCATGATAGTGCGGTGCTCTTCGTCGATGGAAGCGCCGTGAAGCGCTTCCAGCAAGTTGTCCGGTGCCTCTGGATGGACAGAGGCCACTGGAACGGGTGGCTTGCCCCTCTTAACGGGGGGTCGCCCACCGGAGTTCAGAACCACCGAAGTTTCCGGCCCAGTGTTTGGCTGGGGGGCGAACTTGGAGCCTGTGGGAGTCTTGCTCCCTTTGCGCCCAGGGTCCGGAAGGTCGCCTCGAGGCGCCTCCAGGACTACCTCCCCTCGACTCGGTGCCTTTTGAGACAACACCTCGACGTTATCCGTAGGGCAAGGGTTGGAGGCGGTCGGAAGTGAATCGCTATTCATATCCGACGAGTCCAATGAACCGTCCGACGAAGATACGTCAATACGAGTTCGGGACGGACTGCATAATCATATTCGGCATAAGGAGAAGCAGTGCAATAAAACATACCATGAATTACTAGGGTATCCGGATACTTACGACTTCGCCAGGGGCTTGTCCCTGGGTAACCACTCGTCGTCGCTGTGGGCGGCCGCCGTGGAGCAGTCCGGAAGGAGGGTCCTTCCCTTCTTGGACCCTTCGGCCTCCCCGGTTGGGGCGGCCTTCCTTTTCTTGTCTCCCCCGGCTAGGGGGGGAGAACTTTCCTCTTCCTGCTCCTCATTTTCATGGGAGGAGTGCGCTTTGGAGTTACCGGACGATGAGTCCGATATAACCTTGCGCCGGAGACCCTTTCGGGTCCCCGCGTCCTTCTTCTTGGCCTTCTTCACCGGCACCTCGTAAGGCGCCGGAACCAGCATCTCTGTCAGGAGAGCATCTGCAGGATCTTCAGGCAGGGGGGCTGGGCAATCGATATACTCCGCTGTCTCTACCCAGTCCTGTTAATGGCATGGAAGCTTAGATCCCGCATATGATTAGACCGGGGCAAATAAATATCCTGCGAGATATAAAAACTTACCGGATTGGCGTGGCGCTTTGCGCCGAGTCCACGGTCTTCGGTAAGGGGAGGAGGTACCTCGGCACCCTTGAACAGCACCTTCTAGACGTCCTTGTGCGTCATGTCGAAGAGCTCTCGCGGCGTATGGTGCTTGGCCGGGTCGAACTCCCACAAATTGAATACCCATCGTTGGCACGGGAGGATCCGGCGGAAGAGCATGACCTGGACCATGTTGACAAGCTTGATTTTCTTGCTCATCATGTTCTTGATGCAGGTCTGGAGTCCGGTCAGCTCTACCGGGGAACCCCAGGACAGGCCCTTCTCTTTCCAGGAGGTGAGCCGCGTGGGGATTCCAGATCGAAATTCGGGGGCCGCCACCCAGTTGGTGTCGCGCGGCTCGGTGATGTAGAACCACCCCGATTGCCACCCCTTTATGGTCTCCACATAGGAGCCTTCGAGCTAGGTGACGTTAGCATTTTCCCACCATGGTGCCTCCGCACTCTGCTTGCTAGCCGACCACCACCTTCGGTTTAACATTGAAGGTCTTCAGCCACAGGACAAAGTGGGGCCTGATGCGGAGGAAGGCCTCGCACACGACGATAAACGCTGAGATTTGAGGATGAAATTGGGGGCCAGATCATGAAAATCCAGCCCGTAGAAGAACATGAGCCCGCGGACAAACGGGTGAAGGGGAAATCCCAGTCCGCGGACAAAGTGGGTAAGGAAAACTACCCTCTCGTGGGGTTTGGGCGTAGGAATGATCTGCCCCGCATCAGGCAGCCGGTGCGCGACGTCCGCGGCTAGATATCCGGCTTCCCGCAGCTTTGTGATGTTCTCCTCCGTGACGGAGGAGACCATCCACTTGCCTCCCGCTCCGGACGTAGTTGGAGTGGTTTGAGGAGAAAGACGCGAACTTGGGCGCTGGAGCTCGAGTGCGCGAGAATGGATAAGCAAGAGGGAAGAAGGCGTGGGTAAAAATGGGTGAATCTTTGTCCCTTTATAAGGGCGGAGGAGGCGATGCGCCTCCCCACTTACCTGGTAAAATCGCTTATTCCCCAAGCACCCTGATTGATGGCGCGGTTGGGTTACCCACACCCGTATTGATGAGAATCCCGTGATAAGGGGACACGATCTCTGCTTCGACTAGACGTGTCAAGAAAACCGCCTCGCGATATGTGCAGTGCTGGTTGAGAAAAATGGTTTGAATAATGACAAAGCCATGGCATGATGTCATGCTGCTAAACATGTCAACATATTAGATTTGTGGAAATATTATTCTCTCTACGGTGGTATGTGGAACTTGTTTTGGAGAGCCGGACACTATCCTTGTGTTCAAAATCTTCCATGGAGTATTCGGAGGAAGAACCCGCCTTGCAATGCCGAAGACAAATCTGCGCGCCGGACTCATCATCATTGAAGCCTGGTTCAGGGGCTACTGAGGGAGTCCTAGATTAGGGGGTCTCCGGACAGCTGGACTATATCCTTTGACCGGACTGTTGGACTATCAAGATACAAGATCGAAGACTTCGCCCCGTGTCCGGATGGGACTCTCCTTGGCGTGGAAGGCAAGCTTGGCAATACAGATATGTAGATCTCCTCCCTTGTAACTGACTCTGTGTAACCCTAGCCCCCTCCTGTGTCTATATAAACCGGAGGGTTTAGTCCATAGGACAAGAACAATCATACCATAGGCTAGCTTCTAGGGTTTAGCCTCTACGATCTCGTGGTAGATCAACTCTTGTAATGCTCATATCATCAATATCAATCGGGATAATTGTATTCATGCCACTAGTTGTGTCCCACTCGACTGATTTGCCCCTAGTTTTTGAAAACCCGCGGTTTTGTCCAAGTCCGTTTGCTCCTCTTATGTTTTTGCCCTTCCGTCACGTTTCCGTCCAGTTAGTGCCGTTTGACCATGTGTTGACCATCCTTGGACTTTTCTTTGGACCGTTTTGCCCCTGCTTTCTCACTCTCTCACCAGACACTTCCAGGTGGGACCCATGTCGCTGCCAAACCCTAGCCCTGCTCCCCCGTCTGCTCGCTCCTCTCCCTCTCAGATTTGCTCGCCTGACAGCGTAGCCGCCATGCCACCACCATGGCCAGATCTCCATCCTCCCCTACGTCGCACCGCCTTGTCTAGCAGCCCCGTTTTGTTCATCTACGTCGCCTGCACCCTCGAATCGAAGAGAGGGAGCTCCACTGCCATCGCCCGCATCATCGTCTTCGCCTACGATCGCCGACCTCCTTTGTCGATTGAAGCCTCCCCGGTCCACCGCATGCCTCCCTGAGCTCGCCAACGACCTGCGCGGTGAGCTCTCGGTCGATCCTGCTCTCCAACCTCTCGAATCTGTGCGGTTTGGACCATCTCCCCGCGCGCCCAAGCAAACCGCGAGTTCGCGGTCGCCGCGGCTCTGCCCGTGCTCCCCACGCCCCTGGTCGCCCGCTTGCGACCCCTAGCCGCGTCTGACCGCGTCCGGTTGCGCACACCTGCACCCCGGCCCTGTTCTGACGCGCCCGTGCCTCGCCCGACCACGTGCGCCTTCCCCCCTGCTTCGTGCTGCCGCTGCATCTCTGCTGCTTGCTGCTCTGCCTTGCTATTGCCGCTGCCCTGGGACACCCCTCGGACGCGGCCGCGCACCCGCCCGCGCTTGTTGCTGCTTTGCCGCCGCCCGCGAAGCCGGCGCTCACCGCTCCTTCTGCTGTCGCTCATACTGCTGCCACTCCCATATTGTTGCTGCTATTGCCGCGGTTGCGCTGCTGCTGCTAGTCGCTCCTGCTAGCTGCCCTTGCTGCTGCCCCTGGATGTGGCCTCCCATGGCGCGACGTGCACAGCCGCAGCTAGAGCCGGCTATGTCGCTGCCAATGAGGCCAGCCCACTTAGTTAAGGGAGTTAATTAGGGTTAGTTTTAGGATTAGTTTAAGGTTTTAATTAGTATATTGTCTATGACAGTGAGTACAGACAAAAGGGATGTGAGAGAGAGTGAGAAAGCAGGGGCAAAATGGTCCAGAGAAAAGTCCAAAGACGGTCAACACATGGTCAAACGGCACTAACTGGACGGAAATGTGACGGAAGCGCAAAAACATAAGAAGAGCAAACGGACTTGGGCAAAACCGCGGGTTTTTGAAAACTAGGGGCAAATCAGTCGAGTGGGACACAACTAGTGGCATGAATACAATTATCCCATATCAATCAAGCAGGACGTAGGGTATTATCTCCATCAAGAGGGCCCGAACCTGGGTAAACATCGTGTCCCCCTCCTCCTGTTACCATCCGCCTTAGACGCACAGTTCGGGACCCCCTACCCGAGATCCGCCGGTTTTGACACCGACAATGGCCCATGACTCTTTCAGCCCATAGGAGGCCCTTCGTAACTCTAGGCACATTAAAGGCCCGAGATGAAACTGGTCCATAATGAACGGTGTATCGCTTTATACCCATTAATGACCCATTATTCTGTTGGCCATTTCCAGCCCGTGTTCTTTCGACCTTCTAAGGGCCCATTTATTCTTGGGCTCATTTCTAGAATTCGGTTAGTTACGGTCCGTTACTGGCCTGTTCCGTTTGTGGGCCAAATTCAGCCCATGGTTACATTCAGCCCGTTAACCAGTTGGGCTGTTTTCATAGCGTTATCAAATACGGCCTATTAACGGCCTGTTATGGTCCACGAATAGTACGTCCATGGATCCTACGACCCATAGAAGTCCCATGGATCATACGGCCCGTAGAAGGCCCATGGATCCTACGACCCGTAGAAGGCCCATGGATCCTATGGCTCGTAGAAGGCCCATGGATCCTACGGCCCGCGGGAGGCCCATGGTTACAACAGTCCATGTGTTGCCATGGTTATTGTGGCCTAGTTACCAAAAATAGGTTATTGTGGCCACTAGAAAAACATGGAAAAAGAACCGCAGTGACTACAAGCAAACAACTAAACAAGACAATAAGGAAATAAATAAGCAAGCAACTAACGCTAGGCTATTACGGCTATTACATATATTACATATATTACATCCATTGGGCATCAAAGTTCACCACCAGTGCAAATATAGGGAACAAAGCAACATATTACATACACTGGCCGTCTAAATTGGCCACCAGTGCAAATAAACACGGCAGCAAAACAAGTCCATAACTGAAACAACTTTAGAAGAGCTCAAGAAATGTTATCCTGGGTATCCACCATGCTGGCAATAAGCTTAGCAAGCTTATTAGCTTTGTCCTGTTTGGCGCTCGCTTGCTGTTGCACCAGAAAGTATGCATCTGAATGCTCAAGGGAGTTCCTCGGTCCTTCCACTTATTGTTGCAGCACAACTGATCGATGTCTTTCAGCTTGTAGTTGAGACTCAAGAAACCGAACCGATTCAGACAGTGAGTTTGAATAGCTTGTGCTAGCGGTAGTGGCCAGTAACTCGAACACTAAACCAAGACAGGACTTTGGGGTTGTCTCACCGTCTTCAAGATAGTTTACCTTGGCTGTTTTATCAGCTTTGTTGGAGACCAACAAGGATGTCCGAAAAAGGTTGTCATCGTAATAGGGATTGCACCTCAACATGGCATCCCTCAATTCTCACTATCATGAACCTTATCTGCAGTACTTCCTTTACCATTGCTTAATAAGCACTCTTCCCCAATATAATGTCAGCATTCTAAAAGAAGAAACAAGCAGACACATAACATGTTTAGCATGTACTAGTATATGAAACTCATTTCGGTGAACCTGTTCATTAGTAAAGTGGACAAGATTAAACTACCAAGTCTTCTATTGCCAAGTAGTACATTATAAAAGCATCAAACAAACATATATCTATGTCCTATGGTCACTGCATTGTCTTGCCAAATCAAAATAGAGACACGGTTCAAATCATATCAGTTCAAGAGAAAGTAGCACTGAAAGAATACAAAGCGTGGGAAACTACATGACACAACAAGATTTCAGATGGGTACCATGGGTCTACATGGACAATAACACTATTGGCTCAGTAATGTGCATGATATGAGAAGTCAACTATATACACAATTGAAATTGAAATTAATAAAGCTATTTATAAGAGAAAACCTGTTAAAGAAACATGCGTAAACATACCTATTGTGCCTTTGGAGTTTCCATTGGATCCTTCAATTTAAAAATAAGTTTGTATGAGTAAATACAGTGATACAAGAGCAAAGCAGTATGCACGATAGCAATGGAATCTTAAATGAAAACAGTTGTTCTTCATGTTTAAGCACTTGTTCTACATGACCAGAGTACAGTAAGGCGCAAGCATATAGTACTTGAAAAAAATGAGCTCATAGACCTTACCACATTCTTGATTCGGGACCAGTACAAAACAAGGCATTCCCAGTCATCGTCCGGTAAATGTGCCTTAGGAGAACATAAGGGAATTTGATGAGTTTCTTTGCCAGTGAAGTACATTTTGTTCAGGTAATTCTGATACCGCCACCAAGCATTCTTGAAGATAGCAGAGGTATTAGCACAGGTTACCTCATCCTGAGTTTCCAAATCGGTCCTTCTCTATAGAGAAAAATGGGAAAATTTGTTGTATTATAACCATCATGGAGGTAGAATGTATGGGACAAAGCAAAGTAATTGCCATGAATAACATTACTTACACATAACTCCTGGACAAACACCTGCAACTTGCATTTTCCTTCATCTTCAGTATAATATTTCCATGATGGGAAGATACGCACATAGGATTTAACAACATCAAATGCGATAGATGCTAAACTACGAATGGCTGGTTGTGCTTCCTCCATAGGAATAGGTGTACTAACTGGTGGAGTTGGGGTTCGTCGTGGTAGTACTGGCGCTTTGGGCACTGGAGCTGCCTTACTAACTGCTCTTGTTTGGGAACTCTGTGGTGGAGATGGTGTTGTGTCAATGGGAACTAGGTTACTATCTGCTAGGGTTGGGGCTAGATTGGGTGAAGCTGGTTCTCTGTCCATCTCAGTAGGGGTGAAAATCGGTGAGACTCTGGGTTATGTGTGGTAGGGCTAGTTCTCGTGCATGTACAATCGGGGTGCTATCTCCACCAAGAGGTAGCACTGTTTTATTTGAAGACCGTGTTTTTACTCCGCTAGATACTACCATCACCCACTCCAATTCAAATGGCTGGTAAACAGGAAACATAGTTGAATGTACAGACATTGTATGACAGACAGATGCAATAGATAGTGTGGAAAAAAGAGGGCATGAAATAGTTGGCATGTATATTGTTTAACTAAAATGGATAGCATGACATAATTTCACATATATGATGTCTATCTAAACTGGATAGCATAGCATAACATAATTCAAAGATATGATGACTAACTAAATAGGATCGCATGACATAATTCACATACATGTTATCTAAGTAATCAGGATCGCATGATTTAATTCACATATGTGATTTATATGCTAAGCAGAGGGCATTCACATATATGATGTCTGAGCTAAGAACATGGTGTTGAATATTGTGTATATGATGTCTAAACTATGCAATGCAAGACACCATATGCACGATATGAGCAGTATAACCGTGCCAAGTTAGAGCATACACCTCTGTGGGGGAATAGGACTGGTCATCTGTCTCTGAATCCATCTCTGAGGAGCTATCGGGACCCAGCAAGAGATATGCTTCAATAGGTAGCACTATCTTCTCTGAAGGCCTTGTTTTCACTCCAAATTTTTCCATCACCCACTCAAATGGCTGATTCACAGGAAGAGTAGTTTAATGTAAAAACATTGTCGACAAATGGAAATGTAATGAAGAAAAGGATGGGCAAGATATCATTCAAATATATGATGTCTGGTTAAACAGGATGGCATTGCACATTTCACATATATTATGGCTGGCTAAAAGACATGAGACTGCATAATTCCCATATATGATATAGAAACTAAACAGGTGGCATTACAGAACATGTCTAAAGTAGGCACTACAAGGCAACATATGCATGATATGACTAACATCATCATGCCAAGTTAGAGCAAACACCTTGGGGGGTAAATAGGAGTGGTCAGCTGCGTCTGAATCCGCCTCAGAACAGATATCTTCATCTAGATTACAATCTAGAGGGGGGAGGGTTGCCATTGAACCCACCATGGAGCGATGTCTACATGACATTGTATTGCCACGCAAAACTCTTCTCTTTTTCTTTACATGTTCAACATGACTGTGTATAATATATGACATGCATACGAAAAAAATATAGTGAGATTATGTAAGGAGAGCATCCAGAAATCTAGAGTGATGGTAACAACCAGTGGATGAATCCAAAAATAATGATAGCAGGCTAATGATTGCTTTAATTTAATAAAAATACAGATGATGATTGCTTTACTATTTGTTTCCCAACCAAGATGAACAACATAGGCATACCCTAGGTGAACTTGATATTAGACAAAGATACTATTCATTGTTGCCTCGATATGTGCCCCACAACTAATTTAGAACTCAAGTTTGAACATTAATTTGGACCTGACTTGGAGTCTAAGAGGTGAACATGACGATAAAGTAGCAGGTAATATTAAGCAATGCATAATATAAGCAGAAACAAAAGAGTGCATCTGTCGGTGTCAAAACCGGCGGATCTCGGGTAGGGGGTCCCGAACTGTGCGTCTAAGGCGGATGGTAACAGGAGGCAGGGGACATGATGTTTACCCAAGTTCGGGCCCTCTTGATGGAGGTAATACCCTACGTCCTGCTTGATTGTTCTTGATGATATGAGTATTACAAGAGTTGATCTACCACGAGATCGTAGAGGCTAAACCCTAGAAGCTAGCCTATGGTATGACTGTATGTTGTCCTACGGAGTAAACCCTCCGGTTTATATAGACACCGGAAGGGGCTAGGGTTACACAAGGTCGGTTACAAGGGAGGAGATATACACATCCGTATTGCCTAGCTTGCCTTCCACGCTAAGGAGAGTCCCATCCGGACATGGGACGAAGTCTTCAATCTTGTATCTTCATAGTCCAACAGTCCGGCCAAAGGATATAGTCCGGCTGTCCGGAGACCCCCTATTCCAGGTGTCGGATTTCGGGTTCCGGAAGTCCCTTAAGGTTCGAACTCTGGGGTGCGCACGGAGATCTTTCCCCTACCGATTCACGCTTATATGGCTCACAAGAAATCTAGACTGGACAGAAGAACACACAAAGGACACGAGGTTTATACTGGTTCGGGCCACCGATGTGGTGTAATACCCTACTCCAGTGTGTGGTGTGGTGGATTGCCTCAGGGGCTGATGATGAACAATACAGGGGAAGAACGGCCTCGCGAGAGGTGTTCTTGAGCTGGTGCGGTGTGTTCTACTCGGTCTGGATCTCTCTCTCTCTCTTTCTTTCTCTTCTCTCTTTCTTTCCTTTCCTTTTCTCTTTTCTGCTTCTCCTCTTTCCCCCTTTTTCCGCTTCTCCTCTTTTCCTCTTCTCTATGGTGGTTAGTCCTATTTATAGAGGCCCTGGTCCTCTTCCCAAAAAATGAGCGGGAAGGGCGCCAACAATTGGCCATTTTGAAGGGGAACATCTAGTACAAGTTATCCTGACCAAAGGTGGTCTTCGGCTGCCGAAAGCACTGGTGATGACGCCGTCTTGGGCTCCACGGTGACCTCCGTCCTGCCGCTCTGCTGGTCTTGGTCTCATTGCACCGGAATGGTAACCTTTGCCCGATGCCTTGGCCTGTGCTTGCTCCCTTTGCACCGAAGGGGAAACAAGGACACTACGCAGGCCGGCACCCGCCTAATCTCGATCGTCATGGCTTGCGTCATGGGATCCTAGTGAGGCACCATTGCCTTGATCTCTCCGCCTCCTCGCCAGCCTGCCTGATGAGGCTGCTCTTGAGGAAGCCTCCTGTCGCCCGCCCCGCAAGGCTTGGCCCCTTGCGAGGGTCTTGAGCTTGAGCTGATGAAGCTGGGCCGCACTGGACCCCCACTCGAGCCACGCCGCAGGCCGCAGGTAGGCAAGTCTGGGGACCCCCATTCCCAGAACACCGACAGTAGCCCCCGGGCCCAAGGCACGCCCGGGCTTGGCTTAGCAGAGAAGCTAAGGGGCAAGTGCAAAGCGCCGCGGACCCCAAGCCCGCGGCCTGGGGCGCCGCGTGGCGATTGATTGGACGTGGGCGTCTGCACTTCCCCATGATGCCTCGGCCACCGCTTGACTTGTCAAGTCCCTGCATGCAGAGAAATGGGTCATGATTACCTGCGATCATGGTGGCCGGCGGTTGGCCTTCTCCGGCTATAAGTACGGGGCTGCGTGAGCCTCGTTACCTTATCCCTTCCTACTACTCCTTTCCTTCCTCTTCCTCATCCTTGCTTCTCTTTACGCCAATGGCACCAATCCGCCGGTTTCTACAGAAGAGAAAGGAAAGGCCCCACCGAGAAGGTCCTGACCCTCTTCCGCCGAAGAAACGGATAGTCCCCTGCCACCAAGATGAGGGTGCTTAGCAGGAGGCGCCGATGCCCTGGTACGAGCGGCCGCCGCCTGGGTTTCCACTGCCCTTGTATGCCCGAATTGAGGGCCCTGGGGAAGAGGGCGTCGAGGGACACCGACGGTGCTGCCGCCGATGCCGGCGAGTCACGGCGGTGCGCGTCGTTCCTCCTGGAGTCCACGCCGAGGGCTCCTCCTGTGAGCTCGTGCTTCACGCCGCCATGCCCCCATGCTCTTGGATCTACCTTCCTCCCTTCTTCGCCTTCGAGATGCCGCCGAGCGGGTCTCTGGAGCTCTGGCTGCAGCACGCCGACTGCAGCACCCTCGCGACCGGAGCGGAGGTCGCGGTCGTCGCTCCGGGCAAGGTCTACATGACCCGGGGCTGGGGTGAGATCGCCCGGGTCTGTCGCACGGAGGGTGCCCTTGTAATTCATCTTGAATACGACGGCGCCTCCCTGATGTTCTTCAAGGTCTTCGATGCTGAAGGACGCCGGTTAGAGTGCTGCCCCAAGGAAAGCGGCAGGGGCATCAGACTGGCGAGGACCTGGCCTGCCCATCAGCCCTCCAGCAGCTCTTCAGGCAGCAGTGGAGGAGCTAGGGAATCCAGCCGCTCCCCCGAGCTTCTTGTGACTCCGGAGACGAGCTACAACGGCTATGAGACTCCGAGCTCGCACCGTGCTCGGAGTAGGTCAACTGCATCGGGCCGCCGACACCCCTGATCTGGGTGGGGTTGGCGCCGGCGCTGGGCAGTCCATTGTTGATGATGGCGTCGCTTGCGGAGGCGCGGGCAATTAGCGTTCCTTAGGATTAGCACCTTTTGTTCCCTGCGAGGAATCGAAGCAACACCCCGCGGGGGTATGTAAGGCGCCTGCCATGTCTTTTGCGAACATTATATCCCTAATATGAATTGATGCGAGATGCTTGTCCTGTCCCGGCTCGGCTCCCCCTTTCTATCCTCACGAGGACTTAGCGCTCTACGCTGACAGGTCCCAGTCCCCAGGTAGGCTTCAGCCGTTGCTGGTATGCTAGGTCGCGATGCCGTGGTCAAGGCCAGGAGGTGAGCGGCCCGAGGTCCGGTAAGAGCCCCCGAGTCGCGATGCTCGGGAGGTCCCCTTTAGTGCTCGAGCAGCCCTCACTGGGCGAGAAAGGAAGGCAACGTCGTCGTGACAGAGCTGCGCTAGGCGAGGGTTTGGTGCTGCGTTGGTCCAACTCCTGTAAGGGCGTGACTTATCTTTTGAGTTTGGGGTAGTTCTTCGACGGGGCGCCCGGCCCGAGTGGCGGTAGCTGAGGTGCTGCTGGGTTAGGTCCTCGCGAGCTTCTTCCCACTTCCCCACACTTTCCTTAATGCTCTACGTCCTCAGGTCCCGGCCCTCGAGCGAGCTCAGTCGCCGCTGGTATGACAGGTCGCGATGCCGTGGGTCAAGGCCAGGGGGTGAGGGCTGGAGAGCCAGTAGGAGCCCATGAGTCGCGATGCTCAGGCACCCCCCTTTTAACGTGCAAGCGGTCCGTGCCGGAGAGAGGGAGAGATAGCGCGCGATGTCCCCAATGTTGCTCCTGGAGTGGGTCCTGCATACCAATCACAAGGAGAGACAAGACCTGTCGCTACGGTTGCCAGCCAACCATTGGTTGCTCTGAGGGAGTGATTGGGGCACTGAGGGCTTGGTGAGGTGGCGCCTTGCGGGGTGATACGTCTCCAACGTATCTATAATTTTTGATTGCTCCATGCTATATTATCTACTGTTTTGGGCAATATTGGGCTTTATTATCCACTTTTATATTACTTTTGGGACTAACCTATTAACCGGAGGCCCAGCCCAGATTTGCTGTTTTATGCCTATTTTAGTGTTTTGAAGAAAAGGAATATCAGCCGGAGTTGAAACGGAACGAAATCAACTGGAGAAGTTATTTTTGGAAGGAAACACACCTGATGGACTTGGACCCCACGTCAGAAGATACGGGAGCTGCCCACAAGGGTGGGGGGCGCGCCCGCCCCCCTAGGGCGCGCCCCCTGCCTCATGGGGCCCCCGTGGCTCCCCTGACATGCTTCTTCTGCCTATATAACTCCATATACCGTAAAACTTCCAGAACAGACAATAGATCGGGAGTTCCGCCGCCAGAAGCCTCCGTAGCCACCGAAAGCCAATCTAGACCCATTCCGGCACCCTGCCGGAGGGGGAATCCTTCTCCGGTGTCCATCTTCATCCTCCCGGTGATCTCCATGACGAGGAGGGAGTAGTTCTCCCACGGGGCTGAGGGTATGTACCAGTAGCTATGTGTTTGATCTCTCTCTCTCTCGTGTTCTTGAGATGATACGATCTTGATGTATCGCGAGCTTTGCTATTATAGTTGGATCCTATGTTTCTCCTCCCCCTCTTCTCTCTTGTAATGAATTGAGTTTCCCCTTTGAAGTAATCTTATCGGATTGAGTCTTTAAAGATTTGAGAACACTTGATGTATGTCTTGCCGTGGATATCTGTGGTGACAATGGGATACCACGTGCCGCTTGATGTATGTTTTGGTGACCAACTTGTGGGTTCCGCCCATGAACCTATGCATAGGGGTTGGCACACGTTTTCGTCGTGCTTCTCCGGTAGAACTTTGGGGCACTCTTTGAGGTCCTTTGTGTTGGTTGAATAGATGAATCTGAGATTGTGTGACGCATATCGTATAATAATACCCACGGATACTTTAGGTGACAATGGAGTATCTAGGTGACATTAGGGTTTTGGTTGATTTGTGTCTTAAGGTGTTATTCTAGAACGAACTCTAGGGCTGTTTGTGACAATTATAGGAATAGCCCAACGAATTGATTGGAAAGAATAACTTTGAGGTGGTTTCGTACCCTACCATAATCACTTTGTTCGTTCTCCGCTATTAGTGACTTTGGAGTGACTCTTTGTTGCATGTTGAGGGATAGTTATGTGATCCAATTATGTTAGCATTGTCGAGGGAACTTACACTAGCGAAAGTATGAACCCTAGGCCTTGTTTCAACGCATTGCAATACCGTTTACGCTCACTTTTATCACTTGCTACCTTGCTGTTTTTATTATTTCAGATTACAAAAACCTTTATCTATTATCCATATACCACTTGTATCACCATCTCTTCGCTGAACTAGTGCACCTATACAATTTACCATTGTATTGGGTGTGTTGGGGACACAAGAGACTCTTTGTTATTTGGTTGCAGGGTTGCTTGAGAGAGACCATCTTCATCCTACGCCTCCTACGGATTGATAAACCTTAGGTCATCCACTTGAGGGAAATTTGCTACTTCCTACAAACCTCTACACTTGGAGGCCCAACAACGTCTACAAGATGAAGGTTGTGTAGTAGACATCAAGATCTTTTTTGGCGCCGTTGCCGGGGAGGTTAGCGCTTGAAGGTATATCTTTAGATCTTGTAATCGAGTCTTTTAGTTTCTTGTTTTATCACTAGTTTAGTTTATAAATGAAAACTACAAAAAATGGAATTGAGTTTGTCTCATACGCTTCACCTTTTTAATATTTTTCGTGAGTATGATGGAAAGGATAATTGTGCTCAAGTGCTAGAAGAAGAAGTCTATAAAATATTTGGCACTAAATATTTGAATGTTGAGCATGATTGCAATGTTGTTAGTATGAATTCCTTGAATATCCATGATGCTAATGATATGCAAAGCCACAAGCTTGGGGAAGCTATGTTTGATGAAGATGATATTTTTTGTACCCCAAGTTTTGATGAGCAAATTTATTATGATAAAAGCATGCCTCCTATATATGATGATTATTATGATGACACGTATGCTTTAAAGAATAATGATAACCATGAAACTTGTCATCTTGATCTTAATTTTCAATCACATGATAGTTATTTTGTTGAGTTTGCTCCCACTATTATTCATGGGAAGAATTTTGCTTATGTGGATAGTAGTAAATTTTCTATGCTTGTAGATCATGAAAAGAATGCTTTAGGTGCTGGTTATATTGTTGAATTCATTCATGATGCTACTGAAAATTATTACGAGGTAGGAACATATGCTTGTAGGAATCTCAATAATATCAAGTTTCCTCTCTATGTGCTTAAAGTTTTGAAGTTATGCTTGTTTTACCTTCCTATGCAAGTTGATTCTTGTTCTCATAAGTTGGTTGCTCACAAAATCCCTATGCATAGGAAGTGGGTTAGAATTAAATGTGCTAGTCATATTCTTCATGATGCTCTCTTTATGTTTCAATTCTTACCTTTTATGTGAGCATCATTGAAATCATCATGCCTAGCTAGGGGCGTTAAACGATAGCGCTTGTTGGGAGGCAACCCAACTTTCTTTTTGTTCCTTACTTTTTGCTCCTGTTTAGTAATAATTAATTTATCTGTCCTCTGTTATGATTGAGTTTTTATGTTTTAATTAGTGTTTGTGCAAAGTAGAACCGTTGGGAAGACTTGGGGAAAGTCTTGTTGAACTTGCTGTAAAAAACAGAAACTTTAGCGCTCACGAGAACTGCTGCCATTTTTATTTGGAGAATGCTATTTAGTTAATTCTTTTTGTAGATGATTAATAGATAAATTCCTCAGGTCCATCAATTTATTTGAGAATTTTATGAGTTCCAGAAGTATACGTTTGATCCAGAGTACTACAGACTGTTCTGTTTTTGACAGAGTCTGTTTTTCATGTGTTGTTTATTTATTTCGATGAATCTATGGCTAGTAAAATAGTTTATAAACCATAGAGAAGTTGGAATACAGTAGGTTTAACACCAATATAAATAAAGAATGAGTTCATTACAGTACCTTGAAGTGGTGATTTATTTTCTTATACTAGCTTACGAGTTTTCTGTTAAGTTTTATGTTGTGAAGTTTTCAAGTTTTGGGTAAGGATTCGATGGACTATGGAATAAGGAGTGGAAAGAGCCTAAGATTGGGGATGCCCAAGTCACCCCAAGGTAATATTCAAGGATAGCCAAGAGCCTAAGCTTGGGGATGCCCCGGAAGGCATCCCCTCTTTCGTCTTTGTTCATCGGTAACTTTACTTGGAGGTATATTTTTATTCGCCACATGATATGTGTTTTGCTTGGAGCGTCAATTTATTTTGTTAGGATTTTATTGCTGTTATTTATAACAATGTTTTGCATCTTTTATTTCAATAAAAGTGGCATTGATAGCCTTTACTATGCCTATGTTACAAGTATACATGTTGCTGTTTGAAAACAGAAAGTTTACCGCTGTTGCAATAATTCCCTAGAAAATTCAGAATGTGATAAAATGTTGAAACCTTTTGCATTTTAATATCTGATAAATTTACTACAGTGGGAATTTTATTTAATAATTTTTGGAGCTAGGTAAGTATGGATGTTGCAGCATTCTTTACAGACTATCATGTTTAGGCAGATTGCTGTTATGTTTGCATTGTTTGCATATGTTTGCTTCTTTAATGATTCTATTTGAGGATAGGACTATTAAATATGCAGATGAATTTAGTATGCAATGTTTAATAACAATTTTAGTGATTTGCTATAGTAGAGTATGATAAGGTTTTGGCAATGGTTTATACTAACTTATCTCACGAGTCCTTGTTGAGTTTTGTGTGGATGAAGCTTTTGAGATTTAGGGAGACCGTGATATGAGAGGAATTAAGGAGACACAAAATCTCAAGCTTGGGGATGCGCAAGGCACCCCAAGATAATATTTAAATAAGTCTCAAGCATCTAAGCTTGGGGATGCCCCGGTTGGCATCCCACCTTTCTTCTTCAACAATTATCGGTAAGTATCGATTGATCCTAAGTTTTTGTTTCTTCACATAATGTTTGCTATTCTTAGATGTCATTTTTTTTGTTTTGCTTGCTGTTTGAATAGAGTACCAAGATCTGAAATTATTAAATGTTAGAGAGTCTTCACATAGTTGCATAATTATTTGACTACTCATTGATCTTCACTTATATCTTTCGGAGTAGTTTGTCATTTGCTCTAGTGCTTCACTTATATCTTTTAGAGCATGGTCGTAGTTTTATTTTGAAGAAATGGATGAACTCTCATGCTTCACTTATATTATTTTGAGAGTCTTAAATAGCATGGTAATTTGCTTAAAATCCTAATATGCTAGGTATTCAAGAATAATAAAATTCTCTTATGAGTGTGTTGAATACTATGAGAAGTTTGATACTTGATAATTGTTTTGAGATATGGAGATGGTGATATTAGAGTCATGCTAGTTGAGTAGTTGTGAATTTGAGAGATACTTGTGTTGAAGTTTGTGATTCCCGTAGCATGCACGTATGGTGAACCGTTATGTAACGAAGTCGGAGCATGAGGTGTTTATTGATTGTCCTCCTTATGAGTGGCGGTCGGGGACGAGCGATGGTCTTTTCCTACCAATCTATCCCCCTAGGAGCATGCGCATAGTACTTTGTTTCGATAACTAATAGATTTTTCCAATAAGTATGAGTTCTTTATGACTAATGTTGAGTCCATGGATTATACGCACTCTCACCCTTCCACCTTTGCTAGCCTCTCTAGTACCGCGCAACTTTCCCTGGTACCATAATCCCACCATATACCTTCCGCAAAACAACCACCATACCTACCTATTATGACATTTCCATAGCCATTCCGAGATATATTGCCACGCAACTTTCCACCATCCAGTTCATCATGACACATTCATCATTGTCATATTGCTTAGCATGATCATGTAGTTGACATAGTTTGTGGCAGAGCCACCATTCATAATTTTTTCATACATGTCACTCATGTATCATTGCATATCCCGGTACACCGCCGAAGGCATTCATATAGAGTCATCTTTGTTCTAGTATCGAGTTGTATCATCGAGTTGTAAATAAATAGAAGTGTGATGATCATCATTCAATAGAGCATTGTCCCAAAAAAGGCCAAATAAAAAAAGAAAGGCCAAATAAAAAAAAGAAAGGCCAAATAAAAAAATAAAAATAAAAGGGACAATGCTACTATCCTTTTACCACACTTGTGCTTCAAAGTAGCACCATGATCTTCATAGTAGAGAGTCTCTCATGTTATCACTTTCATATACTAGTGAGAATTTTACATTATAGAACTTAGCTTGTATATTCCAATGATGGGCTTCCTCAAATTGCCCTAGGTCTTCGTGAGCAAGCAAGTTGGATGCGCACCCACTTAGTTTCTTTTGTTGAGCTTTCATACATTTATAGCTCTAGTGCATCCGTTGCATGGCAATCCCTACTCACTCACATTGATATCTATTAATGGGCATCTCCATAGCCCGTTGATACGCCTAGTTGATGTGAGACTATCTTCTCCTTTTTGTCTTCTCCACAACCACCATTCTATTCCACCTATAGTGCTATGTCCATGGCTCATACTCATATATTGCGTGAAGATTGAAAAAGTTTGAGAACATCAAAAGTATGAAACAATTGCTTGGCTTGTCATCGGGGTTGTGCATGATTTAAATATGTTGTGTGGTGAAGATGGAGCATAGCCAGACTATATGATTTTGTAGGGATAGCTTTCTTTGGCCATGATATTTTGAGAAGACATAATTGCTTTATTAGTATGCTTGAAGTATTATTATTTTTATGTCAATATGAACTTTTGTCTTGAATCTTATGGATCTGAATATTCTTGCCACAATTAAGAAGAATTACATTAAAATTATGCCAACTAGCATTCCACATCAAAAATTATCTTTTTTATCATTTACCTACTCGAGGACGAGCAGGAATTAAGCTTGGGGATGCTTGATACGTCTCCAACGTATCTATAATTTTTGATTGCTCCATGCTATATTATCTACTATTTTGGGCAATATTAGGCTTTATTATCCACTTTTATATTACTTTTGGGACTAACCTATTAACCGGAGGCCCAGCCCAAATTTATTGTTTTATGCCTATTTCAGTGTTTTGAAGAAAAGGAATATCGGATGGAGTCAAAATGGAACGAAATCAACTAGAGAAGTTATTTTTGGAAGGAAACACACCTGATGGACTTGGACCCCACGTCAGAAGATACGGGAGCTACCCACGAGGGTGGGGGGCGTGCCCACCCCCTAGGGCGCGCCCCTGCCTCGTGGGGCCCCCGTGGCTCACCTGACGTGCTTCTTCTACCTATATAACTCCATATACCCTAAAACTTCCAGAACAGATAATAGATCGGGAGTTCCGCCGCTAGAAGCCTCCGTAGCCACCGAAAGCCAATCTAGACCCATTCCGGCACCCTGCCGGAGGGGGAATCCTTCTCCGGTGTCCATCTTCATCATCCCGGTGCTCCCCATGACGAGGAGGGAGTAGTTCTCCCTCGGGGCTGAGGGTATGTACCAGTAGCTATGTGTTTGATCTCTCTCTCTCTCTCTCTCTCTCTCTCGTGTTCTTGAGATGATACGATCTTGATGTATCGCGAGCTTTGCTATTATAGTTGGATCCTATGTTTCTCCTCCCCCTCTTCTCTCTTGTAATGAATTGAGTTTCCCCTTTGAAGTAATCTTATCGGATTGAGTCTTTAAAGATTTGAGAACACTTGATGTATGTCCGGCCGTGGATATCTGTGGTGACAATGGGATACCACGTGCCACTTGATGTATGTTTTGGTGACCAACTTGCGGGTTCCGCCCATGAACCTATGCATAGGGGTTGGCACATGTTTTCGTCGTGCTTCTCCGGTAGAACTTTGGGGCACTCTTTGAGGTCCTTTGTGTTGGTTGAATAGATGAATCTGAGATTGTGTGACGCATATCGTATAATCATACCCACGGATACTTGAGGTGACAATGGAGTATCTAGGTGACATTAGGGTTTTGGTTGATTTGTGTCTTATGGTGTTATTCTAGTACGAACTCTAGGGCTGTTTGTGACAATTATAGGAATAGCCCAACGGATTGATTGGAAAGAATAACTTTGAGGTGGTTTCGTACCCTACCATAATCTCTTCGTTCGTTCTCCGCTATTAGTGACTTTGGAGTGACTCTTTGTTGCATGTTGAGGGATAGTTATGTGATCCAATTATGTTAGTATTGTCGAGGGAACTTACACTAGCAAAAGTATGAACCCTAGGCCTTGTTTCAACGCATTGCAATACCATTTACGCTCACTTTTATCACTTGCTACCTTGCTGTTTTTATTATTTCAGATTACAAAAACCTTTATCTATTATCCATATACCACTTGTATCACCATCTCTTCACCGAACTAGTGCACCTATACAATTTACCATTGTATTGGGTGTGTTGGGGACACAAGAGACTCTTTGTTATTTGGTTGCAGGGTTGCTTGAGAGAGACCATCTTCATCCTACGCCTCCTACGGATTGATAAACCTTAGGTCATCCACTTGAGGGAAATTTTCTACTGTCCTACAAACCTCTGCACTTGGAGGCCCAACAACATCTACAAGAAGAAGGTTGTGTAGTAGGCATCACGGGGCTGCCGCGGCCAGAGCTCGACCACTCAGATTTATCGGCGTTGCAGGGACGGACCCGTACGCAGACGTCGTGCCAGAGCGAGCGACTCCATGGGTAGGTGTCAATCGAGCAGGCGATTAGGTCAGGTATATTAAGTACGAAGGATCAAATTCATTTCAAGTAGATGCGGGAAAAGCAAACGCCGCTGGGCCAGGACCGAGTAGTTTGGGGATGATGCTGCCCGAGGGGCGCCCCCAACAAGGTAGGTAAAGTGCGTAAGTAAAACGGATACGTGCCGCAGGGACGGACCCATGCGACCTGGGAATGACGCGGCCCTGTGGGCTCTCCCAGCTAAAAATGGAACTTGAAAGATGTCACCTGATGCCGTTGAAGATGAAGTGATGCCGAAGAAGTGGGCGACGCGCGGTGAAGACGTTGACCCTCACGAGCCCCCAAGCCCAGGAGCCTCGGGAGGCTCCGGGGGCACGGGTAGGTCTTCGAGGGCCATCTCCACCTCTGCCAGGACCGCACAATGCCTGACCTCCTGAGCCTCCAGAATGCTCCTCAGCAGGCGCTGATGAGCGGCGACCGCGTTTGGCAGGCTGAAAGGCATGCGAACGTAGCTGTGAGGTGGACCCTCGCAACGCCCCACGCGCGAAGGCCAGAGGCGCTCCTGAGACGCGGCTCGGTTGAGCCCTGGCACGTCGATGCAGACGCGTAGCCCACCATCCTCGCCTGGATGTCGGGTCACGGCGGGCAAGCGGCGGCTGCCGCGCATGACTCTCGACTCCTCTAGCTCCTGGGTGTTTCCTGCGATGAACTCCTGAGGGTTTGGTCTTCCTTGCCTCGTACCTTCCTGAGGGAAATGTGCCTGGAAGCGCCCCTCGAAGTGGTGCCCAAGCGCCTCCCTCGTGACCTTGGCAAAGTCGGTGGCTCTCCAAGCAAGAGCCCCCGAACCCTGCCTGAGGAGGGCGCTGGGCGCGCTTTCCTATGCGACAGAGGGTGGCACTCCCTGAACGGGCGCGAATCCTCACGCAACGCCTCCGGAGGCGCCTGCCTCCTTATGGCTCGGGCCAGGCGAAGCCTTCTTCTTAAGGGTCGTCTCGGGAAGTCGTCCGCTCCTGTGATCTGGGTCTTCCATTGCTGCGGCTTGGAACGCATGCTCACGTGAACACACCGCGTCCCTTTCCTCATAGGGTACGGTGATGACTCCACCGCTTCCTGGCATCTTGAGGACACTGTAGCCATGGTGAGTCACTGCCTTAACTTGGCTAGGGCTGGGTACCCGAGGATGGCGTTGTATGGCAGGTGAATGTGGGTGACGTCGAAGTCAATGAGCTCGGTGCGGTAGTTGTTGCGCCGCCCGAAGGTGACTGGCAGGCGAACTTGCCCTATCGGAACAATGGAACCATCAGTGACTCCTGAGAAAGGCTTGGTCGGCTAGAGCTGATCATACGGCACTTGGAGATTGTCGAACGTCTCGACGGACATGACATTGAGTCCTGCTCCGCCGTCAACGAGGGTCCTGGTGACCTGCACATTGCTGATGACTGGGGAGCAAAGCATCGGGAGAACTCCGGCCGTTGCCGCGCACTTGAGCTGATCTGCTGAGCTGAACGTGATGGCGCACGCAGACCACCTGAGAGGTCGCGTGGCCTCAAGCTTGGGGAGGACTGCATTCACCTCGCGAGCAAACTGCTTGAAGATGCGCTGTGATGCTGGGGCCTGGGCGCCACCCAAGATGCAAGCGATTGCGCGCGGCTCCTAGAAGCCCCCAGCCCCCTCATCTTGATGTTGGTCTTCGTTCCTTCTTGGTGGTGGCGGTAGAGGAGGGAGGCCTGTGTTGCCGTGCGGGCGATCCTCACAGGGCTGATCCCTCCAGCCTCTCTCGCGAGGCTGGTCCTGCCAGCGATCCTCGCGAGGTCGGTCACGCCACCCT
Source organism: Triticum aestivum (assembly GCF_018294505.1). NCBI lineage: Eukaryota > Viridiplantae > Streptophyta > Magnoliopsida > Poales > Poaceae > Triticum > Triticum aestivum. The sequence continues at coordinate 47,841,320 of NC_057803.1, forward strand.
TGGCGAGGGCCATGGTCTTCCCATCGTCCTCCACCTCTTCCTCCTCCTCGGCCATAGCCCCTGTCGTTGCGCTTGGGGCGTCGGCCGATATGCCCATCTCGCACGGCCCTGAGCTCTTGGCATTCGTTGGTGTTGTGGGTGTGGAGGTCGTGGTACACGCAGTATCGGCTGCCCTTGGATGACTCAGGTTGATCCCTCCCTCGCTTGGTGTCTGGTTCTGCCGCGAGCACGGCAGCTCCCTTACTCTTCACGTCCTTGGCCTTGGCCTTTTTCTCTTCTGGGTCGGCAGCCGGGAGCTCGAGGAGGGAGAGGCGTCCTTCCTCAGCCCTGGCGCACTTGGTCGCCAAGTTGAACAGCTCCAAAGATGTGCACAGGTCTTCATGGATTGCCAGCTCCTCCTTCATCTTGATGTCACGCACGCTGTCAGACAAGGCTAAGATAATGGCTTCCTCAGTCACCCTGGGGATCTTGAGGTGAGCGTTGTTGAAGCGCTGGATGTATTTCTGCAGGGTTTCCCCTGGCTGTTGCTTGATGCGGCGCAGGTCGCTTATGGCCGGGGGCCGGTCGCGAGTGACCTGGAAGTTGGCGATGAAGCGAGTACGCATCTCGCCCCAGGAGGAGATCATGCTAGGAGCCAGGTTCAGGAGCCAGGTGCGGGCGCCGTCCTTGAGCGCCATGGGAAACCAGTTCGCCATGACCTTTTCGTCTCCGTTGGCGGCTTCGATGCCCAGCTTGTAGAGCTGCAGGAATTCCACGGGGTCCGCCGTGCCATCGTAGCGAGGGGGCAGATCAGGCTTGAACTTGCCTGGCCATGTGACGCCGCGTAGCTCGGGGGTGAAGGCGCAGCAACCTGTTGTGGCCTCCGGCGCCCTTTGCTGGTGCTAGGCCTGCTCCTGGTGATTACCACGCGCAACCGCTTGGAGCAACGCGGGGTCTCGGCATGAAGGCGCAGGGACGCGATCTTGGCGCGCCGGTGCTGGGAGCGCGCGAGCACCTTCTTGGGGACGAGGGATCTCTTGGCAGCTCCCTTCTTGCCGCGCAAGCGCCGGACGTGGAGGGTCTCGCCCTAGGGCTGCGCGCCTTGGAGCCAGGGCGCCTTCTTGGGGAGGAGGTGGCGGAGGCGCCTCCTGATCCTTGCCCCCCGCGCGGAATGGAGGGCGAGGCAGTGAGAGGGACAGCAAAGGAGAGCCCCCTGCGGCGCTAACGAGCTCGATGATGCGGGCGAGCCAGTCCTCGTAGAGGTCGTCGACGGGGCGGTAGTGCAGGAGCTCTCTTGCCAGGAGCAGCTCGGCATGCACGTCCGTGGGGGCACGACGGGCATGGGACGACGAGCCGGCTGGAGTCAGTGACGGGGTTGCGGTGCGGCCCTCCCGCTACACTGAAGGATGCTGGGACGAGGCCTGCTGCTCGTTCCCCGGTGGGCCGGTGGCGGCGTTGGCGGCAGGCGACGGGCAACGACGAGGGCGTCCGCCGACGGGCGCCATCTGGGCGACGCGGGTGGCGAGAGTAGCCCGGCGCTCGGCGCGAGCCCGACGAGCTTCAGCCATGGACACGACGGAAGATCACACATGAACAGCGGAAGAAAGATTCCGGCGCACCCCTACCTGGCGCGCCAAATGCCGGATTTCGGGTTCCGGCAGACCCTTAAGGTTCAAACTCTGGGGTGCGCACGGAGATCTTTCCCCTACCGACTCGCGTTTCTATGGCTCACAAGAAATCTAGGCTGGATAGAAGAACACACAAAGGACACGAGGTTTACACTGGTTCGGGCCACCGATGTGGTGTAATACCCTACTCCAGTGTGTGGTGTGGTGGATTGCCTCAGGGGCTGATGATGAACAATACAGGGGGAAGAATGGCCTCGCGAGAGGTGTTCTTGAGCTGGTGCGGTGTGTTCTACTCGGTCCGAATCTCTCTCTCTTTCTTTCTCTTCTCTCTTTCTTTCATTTCCTTTTCTCCTTTTCTACTTCTCCTCTTTCCCCCTTTTTCTGCTTCTCCTCTTTTCCTCTTCTCTATGGTGGTTAGTCCTATTTATAGAGGCCCTGGTCCTCTTCCCAAAAAATGAGCAGGAAGGGCGCCAACAATTGGCCATTTTGAAGGGGAACATCTAGTACAAGTTATCCTGACCAAAGGTGGTCTTCGGCTGCCGAAAGCACTGGTGATGACGCCGTCTTGGGCTCCACGGTGACCTCCGTCCTGCCGCTCTGCTGGTCTTGGTCTCGTTGCACCGGAATGGTAACCTTTGCCTGATGCCTTGGCCTGTGCTTGCTCCCTTTGCACCGAAGGGGAAACAAGGACACCGCGCAGGCCGGCACCCGCCTAATCTCGATCGTTATGGCTTGCATCACGGGATCCTCGTGAGGCACCCCTGCCTTGATCTCTCCGCCTCCTCGCGAGCCTGCCTGATGAGGCTGCTCCTGAGGAAGCCTCCTGTCGTCCGCCCCGCAAGGCTTGTCCCCTTGCGAGGGTCTTGAGCTTGAGCTGATGAAGCTGGATCGCACTGGGCCCCCACTCGAGCCACACCACAGGCCGCAGTTTCGGGCCCTCTTGATGGAGGTAATACCCTACGTCCTGCTTGATTGTTCTTGATGATATGAGTATTACAAGAGTTGATCTACCACGAGATCGTAGAGGCTAAACCCTAGAAGCTAGCCTATGGTATGATTGTCTATTGTCCTACGGACTAAACCCTTCGGTTTATATAGACACCGGATTGGGCTAGGGTTACACAAGGTCGGTTACAAGGGAGGAGATATACACATCTGTATTGCCTAGCTTGCCTTCCACGCCAAGGAGAGTCCCATCCGGACACGGGACGAAGTCTTCAATCTTGTATCTTCATAGTCCAACAGTCCGGCCAAAGGATATAGTCCGGCTGTCCGGAGACCCCCTAATCCTGGACTCCCTCGGCGACCTCTCTTGTGGACCCGTGTACTCCTCAGGTTCATCTGCTGAGTCGATTATGGTGATGCCGTTGCGGTGGGTGCCGGCAGCAGGGAAGGAGATATGAGGCGGCGAAAGACGGACAAGAGTCGTGATGCCTGGTTTGGTGGATGCTTTTGTCGATGGAGCAGCTCGGGTGAGGTGGACAACGTCGCGGTAGGAGCAGGACAAACCACACAAAGTTTTCTTCGACACCTACATGTAACTGAAGTAATTCTGTAAGGGCTCCTTTGGCTTGCATGATTCTAAAAACGCAGGGATAGGAAAAACACTGAAATAGGATAGGAATGCACATGGGAAACAAAGCATTTGTAAACACAAGATTTCTGTCAACCTGGTTGTTTGGTTCAAAGGAATTGGAAGAGCAGAGGAATGCGAAGAAACATGGCCAAATTAAAGTGAAACCATATGAAAGTGTGTACATTTAGAATCTTATTCTGCCACTAATGCACTTGGTCTTGTTTTCATGCATAGGATTTTTAAAAGTAGGCCCAGGTGGAAGTTTTGCTCCATTCCTTTCAACAAAATGCATGAATAATTGAATAGTAGAGTGTCATAGGAAAATTTCCTATTGCTATGTTTTTCCTTTGAACCAAAATAGCCCTAATGGATCGACATGAATGTAGAGTAATAAGTGATGCGACAAGTGTACAACCTCTTTGTCCTAGCTGTGTCGACCTCGGCATCATTGGGTTGGTCGCTAAAGAAGTTGAGGCAGAGGTGGCTGTCGGAGGTGTGGAGGAAGATCTGAGGAATCTATAGACGGCATCCAGGGCACTGCTCTGTTGTGATGGATGGTTCCGTCGTCGGAGCAGCTCCGGCGAGCCGTAAGACATCGAGGCTGAAGCAGTACAAGACAAACATCGTTAATCTCATGTGGGATTCTAATAGCATCTCCCATAGATAATGTAAAATACATTACCAAAAAGTGATAGATGTAAAATTTACATCACCAAAAAACACCTGACTACAATAGATGAGGTAAAAGGTGTTGACTCTGAACTTAACTGTCGAAACTGAAATTTACTGTGGAATCAGAATGTTACTATTGAAACTGAACGCAATGGTAGCAGAGAGGCACTTCACATGTTGTTTAGGGATGGCATGCAGTTCATCTTCAACCTGCACCCCCTGAGCCGCCAGCCACCACCAGCCGAACCGCCGGCCCCCGCCGCCCGCGGTCGACGGCACTCCCACGCCACCTCACCGCCCCGAAACAACTCCCCACCGCCAGTCCGCCACCGCCCCGGCCATCCCTCTAGCCCCCTCGCCCCGCCGAGCTTTTTCTCTGGCGATCCCCACGCCACCGCCCCACTGATAACCCACAAGTATAGGGGATCGCAACAGCTTTCAAGGGTAGAGTATTCAACCCAAATTTATTGATTCGACACAAGGGGAGCCAAAGAATATTCTCAAGTATTAGCAGATGAGTTGTCAATTCAACCACACCTGGAAACTTAGTATCTGTAGCAAAGTGTTTAGTAGCGAAGTAATATGATAGTGATGGTAACGGTAACAAAAGAGTAATGAAAGCAAAGTAATGTTTTTGGTATTTTGTAGTGATGGTAACAATAACAACGGGAAAGTAAATAAGCGTAAACCAGTATATGGAAAGCTCATAGGTATTGGATCAATGATGGATAATTATGTCGGATGCGGTTTATCATGTAATAGTCATAACATAGGGTGACACAGACTAGCTCCAATTCATCAATGCAATGTAGGCATGTATTCCGAACATAGTCGTACGTGCTTATGGAAAAGAACTTGCATGACATCTTTTGTCCTACCCTCCCGTGGCAGCGGGGTCCTAATGGAAACTAAGGGATATTAAGGCCTCCTTTTAATAGAGAACCAGAACAAAGCATTAGCACATACTGAATACATGAACTCCTCAAACTACGGTCATCACCGGTAAGTATCCCGATTATTGTCACTTCGGGGTTAACGGATCATAACACATAATAGGTGACTATAGACTTGCAAGATAGGATCTAGAACTCTCATATATTGATGAAAACATAATAGGTTCAGATCTGAAATCATGGCACTCGGGCCCTAGTGACAAGCATTAAGCATAGCAAAGTCATAGCAACATCAATCTCAGAACATAGTGGATACTAGGGATCAAACCCTAACAAAACTAACTCGATTACATGGTGAATCTCATCCAACCCATCACCGTCCAGCAAGCCTACGATGGAATTAATCACGCACGGCGGTGAGCATCATGAAATTGGTGATGGAGGATGGTTGATGATGACAACGGTGATGAATCCCCCTCTCTGGAGCCCCAAACGGACTCTAGATCAGCCCTCCCAAGAGGTTTTAGGGCTTGGCGGCGGCTCCGTATCGTAAAACACGATGATTTCTTCTCTCCTATTTTTTCTCCCCGAAAGCAGTTATATAGAGTTGGAGTTGGAGTCGGGGGGTCTCCAGGGGGCCCACAAGATAGGGGGGGGCGCCCCCCACCCTCGTGAGAAGGGTGTGGGCCCCCTGGTCTACATCTTTGGCGAGGATTTTTTATTATTTATTATAAGATATTCCATGGAGTTTCAGGTCATTCCGAGAACTTTTGTTTTCTGCACTTGAAACAACATCATGGCAATTCTGCTGAAAACAGCGTCTGTTCGGGTTAGTTCCATTCAAATCATACAAGTTAGAGTCCAAAACAAGGGCAAAAGTGTTTGGAAAAGTAGATACGACGGAGACGGATCAACTCCCCCAAGCTTAAACCCTTGCTTGTCCTCAAGCAATTCAGTTGACAAACTGAAAGAAATAAAGAAAAACTTTTACAAACTCTGTTTGCTCTTGTTGTTGTAAATATGTCAAGCTAGCATTCAGTTTTCAGCAAAGATTATAACTAACCACATTTGCAATAATTCTCAGGTCTCATGATTACCCATATCAATAGCATAATCAACTAGCAAGCCATAATAATAAATCTCGGATGACAACATTTTCTCAAAACAATCATAATATGATATAACAAGATGGTATCTCGCTAGCCCTTTCTGAGACTGCAAAACATAAATGCAGAGCACCTTTAAAGATCAAGGACCGACTAGACATTGTAATTCATGGTAAAAGAGATCCAATCATAGTCATACCCAATATAAATTAACAGTGATGAATGCAAATGACAGCGGTGCTCTCCAACTGGTGCTTTTTAATATGAGGGTGATGACTCAACATAAAAGTAAATAGATATGCCCTTCGCAGAGGGAAGCAGGGATTTGTAGAGGTGCCAGAGCTCGGTTTTGAAATAGAGGTGAATAACATTTTGAGCGGTATACTTTCATTGTCAACATAACAACCAAGAGATGGCGATATCTTCCATGCTACACACATTATAGGCGGTTCCCAAACAGAATGGTAAAGTTTATACTCCCCTCCACCAACAAACATCAATCCATGGCTTGCTCGAAACAACGAGTGCCTCCAACATACATCAGGTCCCAGGGGGAGTTTTGTTTGCAATTATTTTGATTCAGTTTGCATAAAGCATGGGACTGGGCATCCCGGTGACCAGCCCTTTATCTCGTGAGTGAGGAGCGGAGTCCAGTCCTCTTGAGAATAACCCGCCTAACATGGAATACAGACAACCCTAGTTGATACATGAGCTATTCGAGCATACAAAACATGATGATTATTTGAAGGTTTAGAGTTTGGCACATACAAATTTACTTGGAACGGCAGGTAGATACCGCAAATAGGAAGGTATAGTGGACTCATGTGGAATAACTTTGGGGTTTAAGGAGTTTGGATGCACAAGCAGTATTCCCGCTTAGTATAGGTGAAGGCTAGCAAAAGACTAGGAAGCGACCAACTAGAGAGCGACAACAGCCATGTGCATGCATTAAAATTAATAAACATTGGATGCAAGCATGAGTAGGATATAATCCACCATGAACATAAATATCGTGAAGGCTATGTTGATTTGTTTCAACTACATGCGTGAACATGTGCCAAGTCAAGTCACTTAAACCATTCAGAGGAGGATACCACCCTATCATACCATATCATAACCATTTTAATAGCATGTTGGCACGCAAGGTAAACCATTATAACTCATAGCTAATCAAGCATGGCACAAGCAACTATGATTTCTAATTGTCATTGCAAACATGTTTATTCATAACAAGCTGAATCAAGAACGATGAACTCATCATATTTACAAAAACAAAAGAGGTCGAGTTCATACAAGCTTTTCTCATCTCAGCCAGTCCGTCATATATCATCATAATTGCCTTTCACTTGCATGACCGAACGATGTGAATAATAATAAGAGTGCACGTGCATTGGACTAAGCTGGAATCTGCGAGCATTCAATAAACAGGAGAAGACAAAGCAATATGGGCTCTTGGTTAAATCAACAATAAAGCATATAAGAGCCACTTTAACAATTTAATTATGGTCTTCTCCTACTGACCCCCAAAGAAAAGAAAAGAAACAAAACTATTTACATGGGAAAGCTCCCAACAAGCAAAAGAAGAACATGAAATCTTTTTGGGTTTTCTTTTTTAATTACTACTACAAGCATGGAAATTAAATTAATTAAAAGCTACAACTAATTTTTTTGGTTTTTCTTAAGGTTTATTAAACACACAAGAAGAAAGCATAAAAAAGGAAAATAAACTAGCATGGATGATACAATGAAAAAGTATGAGCACCAACATCTAGCAACGAGTGTGTGTGAACATAAATGTATTGTCGGTGAGAAATATGTACTCCCCCAAGCTTAGGCTTTTGGCCTAAGTTGGTCTATGGCTACGGCTGGCCTGGCTGATATCCATAATAATAGTTGTTGGGGTCGTACTGTGATGAGGAAGAAGAAGGCTCCGATTGCCACTGGCTGGCAATCATCTCCGGATCCCACTGATAGTTAGAATGTCGTGAAGGATCAAATTATGGTTCCGGTTCTGGCTCCTCGGCTGGTGCAGGGTTCCGGTAGGCGTGGATAGCCATCAACGGAACAAGGTACTTGCCTATAGTTAAATCAAACAAAGAAGGAGCAGGCAAGGTAATAGTCTCAGGATGATGTTTATTAAATAACAATTGATATTTAAGCTCTCCTGCCCTATTCTTAACAATAAAATCATGTGCCACCATACTTTTATAATCTAGATAAACACGAGGCAACACTTTTTCTTCCTTCTCAGCATGCCTAATAGGTATGTTAAAATGTGCAGCTAGGCTGTAGCATAGATGCCTCCAAAGATGGGACCCTTAGTATGGTTCACACTTAACCGTCTAGCAATAATGCCGCCCATACTAAAAGTGTTATCACTGTATAAACCTTGGAGCAGAATAATTATATCAGGGATACTAAGGTTTCCATAGTTTCCGCGTCCAATTAAGCAACGACTAGCAAATAATGCAAAGTAACGTAAAACAGGAAAATGTATGCTAGTGATTCGTGCATTGGAAACCTTCCTAGTTTCCGCTACAGTGAAAGTATTAATAAATCCCTCCACATCATCATGATGTGGTCAATGTTGGGGATATCGCTTATCGGGAACTTATCGGTCGACCCATGATAAGGGGTAAATCGACCAGTTTATCGGCATATCGGCCGATTTATCGCCATATCGGTTTATTTATCAGCCGATTTATCTTATCGGCCAGACAACGGTAAGCGATAAATCGGCCGATTTATCGGAATATCGGAAGATATCTTGAATAGTGGATGTGGTTCTTCTGTCTTGCCCTCAAAAGGGACTAAACATATATGACAAAAATCATAAAGTGACATCTCCTTATGCTCATCATATAAATGAAACTCCACCGTAGGTGGTGAGTTCCTAGAATGAAAATGAAAATTTTGCACCAAGGTATTTGTGAGTAAGAGATACTGATTGCATTGGTCATGGAGGAAAGCGGTGAGGCCTGCATTATGGGCCAATTCATGAAAATCTTCATAAATCCCGGCTGCTCTCAAGAAATCCTCGGAAGGCCATTCACACACCCGAACCTCCGTGGTGCGCGACAAATTATACTTAGGCTTCGGTGCCTTTTCCTTCGAGCTTTGGCTCGATGAGCCCCTCAATAATCTCCTCATCATTTTCTGAAAAATTCTGAAATTTTTAGTAACTTCAAAATAAAAGTAAACCAAACTCAATAATATTGATAGCAACTACTCCTACAAGTGCCTAGAGCCTATATCATGCATCAAAACTACTTTTGACCATATAAATTTGACATGCAAGCTCAAGAACAGGGTCACCTAAGCAACACAAATTTGCTATGAATAAAGCACTAGAACAAAAACTAATTGGACCAATGGAGGAGTCACATACCAAAGAACAATCTCCCCAAGCAGGTTTGTGAGAGGTGCTTTGAGCAAGGAGATCGAAAATGGCAGCAAAACGAGCTTGGACTCGGGTTTGAGCTGGTTTTTCGTGTTTGGGGAAGGAAGAAGAAGAGGATGGGTGCAGGAATAAGTGGAGGAGGGCCATCATGGGCCCACGAGGCAGGGGGCGCGCCCTAGGGGGGTGGGTGCACCCTCCACCCTCGTGGCAAGGTGGTTGGCCCCCCTGGTGTGTTCTTTGTTCCATAAATCCTTAAATATTCTATAAAAAATCATATTTAATTTTCAGGGCATTTGGAGAACTTTTATTTTCGAGGTATTTTTATATTGCACGGATAATCAGATAACAGACAGAAAATTATTTATTTTTACTTTATTTAATATAAATAACAGAAAGTATAGAGAGGGTACAGAAGGTTGTGCTTCTAGTTTCATCCATCTCATGCTCGTCAAAAGGAATCCACTAACAAGGTTGATCAAGTCTTGTTAACAAACTCATTCCGATTAACATGAAACCGGACAAATTTCGAATAACACTAGGTTACCTCAATGGGGATATGCACATCCCCAATAATAAGTATATCATATTTCTTCTTGACAGTGGGAAGAGGAAATTCAAAACCTCCAAATATAATTGATGGAATTTTTCCGATAGAATTGATACTATGAACTTGAGGTTGTTTCCTCGGAAAGTGTATCATATGCTCATTACCATTAACATGAAAAGTGACATTGCCTTTGTTGCAATTAATAACAGCCCCTGCAGTATTAAGAAAAGGTCTTCCAAGAATAATAGACGCACTATTGTCCTCGGGAATATCAATAATAACAAAGTCCGTTAAAATAGTAACGTTTGCAACCACAACACGCACGTCCTCACAAATACTGACAGGTATAGCAGTTGATTTATCAGCCATTTGCAAAGATATTTCAGTAGGTGTCAACTTATTAAAGTCAAGTCTACGATATAAAGAGAGAGGCATAACACTAACACCAGCTCCAAGATCACATAAAGCAGTTTTAACATAGTTTCTTTTAATGGAGCATGGTATAGTAGGTACTCCTGGATCTCCAAGTTTCTTTGGTATTCCACCCTTAAAAGTATAATTAGCAAGCATGGTGGAAATTTCAGCTTCCGGTATCTTTCTTTTATTTGTAATAATATCTTTCATGTACTTAGCATAAGGATTGGTTTTGAGCATATCAGTTAATCGCATACATAAAAAGATAGGTCTAATCATTTCAGCAAAGCGCTCAAAATCCTCATCATCCTTTTTCTTGGATGGTTTGGGAGGAAAGGGCATGGGTTTCTGAACCCAAGGCTCTCTTTCTTTACCATGTTTCCTAGCAACAAAGTCTTTCTTATCATAACATTGATTCTTTGATTGTGGGTTATCAAGATCAACAGCAGGTTCAATTTCTACATCATTATCATTACTAGGTTGAGCATCATTATGAACATCATCATTAGCATTTTCATTAGGTTCATGTCCATTACCATATTGAGTTTCAGCATCAGACATAGAGATATCGTTTGGATTATCAGGTGGTTCAGCAATAGGTTCACTAGAAGTTTGCACAGTTCTATCATTTTTCTTTTTCTTCTTTTTAGAAGAGCTAGGTGCATCAATTTTATTTCTCTGAGAATCTTGATCAATTCTCTTGGGGTGGCCTTCAGGATACAAAGGTTCCTGAGTCATTCTACCAGTTCTAGTAGCCACTTTAATAGCATAATTATTTTTCTTACTATTCATCTCATCGAGCAATTCCTTTTGAGCTTTAAATACCTGTTCTACTTGAGTGGTAACCATAGAAGCATGTTTGCTAACAAGTTTAAGTTCACCTCTAATATTAGCCATATAGTCACCCAAGTATTTAATCATATCAGCATCTTGTTTTAGTTGTCTACCAAAATAAGCATTGAAGTCTTCTTGCTTAAACATAAAATTATCAAACTCATCCAAGCATTGACTAGTAATTTTAGTAGGAAGGATTTCAGCTTTATCATATCTATAGAGAGAATTTACCTTTACTACCTGTGTCGGGTTATCGGGGTCTGGAGGTTCTTCAATAAATAAAGGATTAAGATCATATGTTTCTTCGGCAGGCGGTAAATTAAGACCATGTATTTCTTCAATAGGAGGTAAATTCTTAACATCTTCAGCTTTAATACCTTTTTCTTTCATAGATTTCTTTGCCTCTTGCATATCTTCAGGGCTGAGAAATAGAATACCCCTCTTCTTCGGAGTTGGTTTAGGAATAGGATCATTAATTGGAGCAGGAGCTGGCTCAGGAAGTGCCCAATTATTTTCATTTGTCAACATATTATTCAATAAGATTTCAGCTTCATCCGGTGTTCTTTCCCTGAAAAGAGAACCAGCAAACTATCCAGGTAATCTCTGGAAGCATCAGTTAGTCCATTATAAAAGATATCAAGTATTTCATTTTTCTTAAGAGGATGATCAGGCAAAGCATTAAGTAACTTGACAAGCCTCCCCCAAGCTCGTGGGAGACTATCTTCTTTAATTTGCACAAAGTTGTATATTTCCTTTAAAGCAGCTTGTTTCTTATGAGCAGGGAAATATTTAGCAGAGAAGTAGTAAATCATATCCTGGGGACTACGCACACAACCAGGATCAAGAGAATTAAACCATATCTTAGCATCACCCTTTAATAAGAACAGAAATATTTTAAGGATATAAAAGTAGCGAGATCTCTCATCATTAGTGAACAGGGTGGCTATATCATTTAATTTAGTAAGATGTGCCACAACAGTTTCAGATTCATAGCCATGAAAAGGATCAGATTCAACCAAAGTAATTATATCAGGATCAACAGAGAATTCATAATCCTTATCAGCAACACAGATAGGTGAAGTAGCGAAAGCAGGGTCAGGTCTCATCCTAGCATTTAGAGATTGCTTATTCCATTTAGCTAATAACCTTTTGAGTTCATATCTATATTTGCAAGCTAAAATAGCTAAAGAAGCATCTGGATCAAATAAATAACCCTCAGGAATAACAAGTGATTCTTCATCATCACTTTCATCTTCATAATCAGATTCAATATTTTCAATCTCTCTAGCCCTAGCAAGTCGTTCCTCGAGAAAATCACTAAGTGGCATAGTAGTATTAGGCATAGAAGTAGTTTCATCATAAGTATCATGTATAGCAGAAGTAGCATCATCAATAACATGCGACATATCAGAACGAATAGCAGAAGAAGGTTTAGGTGTCGCAAGCTTACTCATAACAGAAGGTGAATCAAGTGCAGAGCAAGATGGCAGTTCCTTACCTCCCCTCGTAGTTGAGGGATAAATTTTGGTTTTCGGATCTCTCAAGTTCTTCATAGTGTCCAGCAGATATAAATCCCAAGTGACTCAAAGAATAGAGCTATGCTCCCCGGCAACGGCGCCAGAAATTAGTCTTGATAACCCACAAGTATAGGGGATTGCAACAGCTTTCAAGGGTAGAGTATTCAACCCAAATTTATTGATTCGACACAAGGGGAGCCAAAGAATATTCTCAAGTATTAGCAGCTGAGTTGTTAATTCAACCACACCTGGAAACTTAGTATCTGCAGCAAAGTGTTTAGTAGAGAAGTAATATGATAGTGATGGCAATGGTAACAAAAGAGTAATGAAAGCAAAGTAATGTTTTTGGTATTTTGTAGTGATGGTAACAATAGCAACGGGAAAGTAAATAAGCGTAAACCAGTATATGGAAAGCTCGTAGGCATTGGATCAATGATGGATAATTATGCCAGATGCGGTTTATCATGTAACAGTCATAACATAGGGTGACACAGAACTAGCTCCAATTCGTCAATGTAATGTAGGCATGTATTCTGAACATAGTCATACGTGCTTATGGAAAAGAACTTGCATGACATCTTTTGTCCTACCCTCCCGTGGCAGTGGGGTCCTAATGGAAACTAAGGGATATTAAGGCCTCCTTTTAATAGAGAACCGGAACAAAGCATTAGCACATACTGAATACATGAACTCCTCAAACTACGGTCATCACCGGTAAGTATCCCGATTATTGTAACTTCAGGGGTTAACGGATCATAACACATAATAGGTGACTATAGACTTGCAAGATAGGATCCAGAACTCTCATATATTGATGAAAACATAATAGGTTCAGATCTGAAATCATGGCACTCGGGCCCTAGTGACAAGCATTAAGCATAGCAAAGTCATAGCAACATCAATCTCAGAACATAGTGGATACTAGGGATCAAACCCTAACAAAACTAACTCGATTACATGATGAATCTCATCCAACCCATCACCGTCCAGCAAGCCTACAATGGAATTAATCACGCACGGCGGTGAGCATCATGGAATTGGTGATGGAGGATGGTTGATGATGACGTCGGTGATGAATCCCCCTCTCTGGAGCCCCGAACGGACTCTAGATCAGCCCTCCCGAGAGGTTTTAGGGCTTGGCAGCGGCTCCGTATCGTAAAACGTGATGATTTCTTCTCTCCTATCTTTTTCTCCCTGAAAGCAGTTATATAGAGTTGGAGTTGGAGTTGGGGGGTCTCCAGGGGGCCCACGAGGTAGGGGGGTGCGCCCTAGGGGGGGAGCCCCCACCCTCGTGAGAAGGGTGTGGCCCCCCTGGTCTTCATCTTTGGTGAGGATTTTTTATTATTTATTGTAATATATTCCGTGGAGTTTCAGGTCATTCCGAGAACTTTTGTTTTCTGCACATGAAACAACATCATGGCAATTCTGCTGAAAACAGCGTCAGTCTGGGTTAGTTTCATTCAAATCATACAAGTTAGAGTCCAAAACAAGGGCAAAAGTGTTTGGAAAAGTAGATACGACGGGGACGTATCACCCACCATCGTGCCCCACCGTCGGCGACCACCGCCCCACCCTGAACCCTAAGATAGATAGTAGGGTACCTTTTCGGCGAGCCCTCCTCCCCGCTGCGGGTGGTTCTTCCTTAACTCTGCCGAGCCCCCACCCCCTGAAAATTAACGAACCCAAAAGTCGATTCAGTCGACTGAAGTGTAGCTAAATCGGAGCAGAGCAGCAACATGAGTGAGGGGGAGAGCAACAGCAGCGCGAGCGAGCGAGTGAGAGCCGGAGCAGCAGCAACAGATCCGACTGGTATGGATGTCGCTGCCGAAGGGGCCTCGCACTAGGGGAGAGCCGCCATGGAGATGTCGCTCTGGCGCCAGCTTCGAGGTAGCCGTGTCATGGGGGTGAGGGATGGAGCACCGTCAGCGCCGGGAGGTCGAGTTAAGGAGAAGGTGCGATGCGATGAGTATACAACCTCTTTGGTGGTGCCGAGTAGGCCTCGTCTTCGTCTGAGGAGTCAGTGAGGATGCTGCGGTTCTGGTGGAGCATGTTAAGGCAGCGCTGTGGGGATGGAGAAGCCGTGATAGATGAGGCGATCGTCGGAGCAGCTCCTTGGAGGTGGAGGACGGGGCGGCCGAACCGGTGGGACGACGAGATGGACGAGAATCCTCATTCGGGGAGGTGGATGAGGGACGTCGAGCTGTTTCTGTGGACGGTGTCATCAGGGAAGAGGCTCCAGCTGGGCAGCGATGAGGTGGCTGACGGAGGAGGGTGGGGTTTCGTGGCTGGAGCAGAGAGGTTATGGCGGCCTGGGATTTCGAATGGCGAAAAGGGGGCGATGGGAGGGGGAACCATGACTTAGGGATGCACTTGTCCAAAATGTAGGGTGTGTTACAAAAGTAACCCCACCGATTTGAACTAGCGGCGCTCTCAGCTCAGGGTTAGAAGGGGGATTTCGTATGTCGGGATTTGGCAGCTGGAGGGAGTTTTCGCGCGCGTTGTAATTTCGGGATAGCAAGGCGCAGGTTGTGAAGGCGCGAGTTTTGGGAGCACGATATCTGAATTTTCAGGATATAACAAGGCGCGGATTGAATTTTAGGGACAAGCCTAACGTGTAATATTGTACTTGTACGTGCCAAATCAATTCGCACTTCCCTCAACGAAAAAACGAAAAAAATAAAACTATTCACACCACACAAAGAGAGAGTCTTGTCCCGTTTTACTATACAAATGCTATTCAAAGCTATGAATCCATGTTATGTCCAATTAAATTTTTTTGCTGGCTGTATAATGCATGTAATACTCATACCAACATTTTAGTGCATTCCAAATGTCTATACTGCCGCTGCAATTCGAACTAAATTTGAACCTGTTTCTCTATTTGAATCAGAATCTACAATCATGATTGTTGCCAACTTCAACCATCATTCATGTATTACCTTAACAACACACCACATGATTACTATATAGAGATAGATATGAACTACGTGTACTATATGAACTCGAATTCAAAATTTTGAATACACTTGATGTTGATTCCAAATAATAGTACATTTGATGTACTAACTAGATATTCATAATCTAAACCATGTTTCATACGTACACCGTGTTTATCACACAAAGTATAGTGCCCCGCCCCTACATTATGACAAGTATTTAGCCCTGAGCTGCAAAAGCCACACATTATCCCAAATTATAATCAATGTTCTACATTATGATATCTTCTTCAAATATCCGTATCCACTTTTTTATAATGAATTATGATCTTTGTTCGTCTTTTACACCTTCACGATCCTCTTCTCTTTGTAGCTAGCTAGCACTAACTTTCTATCATGCATGCACACGCCCGCCCCCCTCTCACCCTCCCTCGGCGTCCCCTCCATCGCGCACATTCATTATTTCTCTTTAGGTCATTCACCCATGGTGTGTGTAGGCCCCCCGGCTCCTTCTTTCCGGCACACACCGGTCGATATACCTCTCTAGAAAAGTGTGCCCACCACAAACACACACTTCCCCTCTTCTCTTCTCACCGTCCATGCCCCCTATGTCCAATACGGTTCCACGCAAGTGCACACTCCTGCCCCTCTTTTCATTGATCTCATACTCGCACACTCCTCCACCCTCGACATAGTAGGCCTCTCGCACCACCTCCTAGCCGCACCCCTCTCCTCCCGTCCATCTCTCCGGACCTTATTTGCTTCTAACACATGCATGCATGTATACGTACCGATCTCCCTACATATAGCTAGGTCGACTATAATTCTTTTTCCCCACGCACCGATAGAATTACCTCACTAGTTATATCTCTCCCTTTCTTGGACACACGATGGTTGTTCTTCCTATGTAGTTACGTCTACTTACCACAACCATATCATCCCCCCTCATCATCCTTGCATACCTCCCGACCTGTCTCTCACACGCACAAGCATAGACAGGCAGACATCCCCGGCCCTCTCTTATTGATATTGCACTCGTACCCTCTATTTGTCTAGCAGGCCTCTCCCACCATTTGTGAGAAGCAACTCCACCACCAACCCTCCGACACTCTACCTTTGTCTTTCTCCCAACCTTATTCCTCTACTACACATATGCATGGATGCCGATCGATCTCCCTCAATACATAGCTAGGTCTCTCTCCTCCACACATATACTACTCGATCTACCTCTCTATAGTTAGGTCTCTGCCCCCTCCCCCCCACACCGATAGTCGAACGTTGTAGGTAGGTATCCATGCCACATATGAAAACTACACCTCTGCCCTCTCAAATTCCAGTAAGCCAGCCGCCCTGTATCTTTGACGTGGGCAAACACAAATTCGATGGCACTCTTTATCGATCGCGCAGCCACACACTTCATCCCTGTTTTTGATTCTATCGATATCTGACGCCGATGATCCCTCCACTCTCTTCTCGTGGATTGCTCCCTCTATATATGATATATCCATGACTCTGTTTCACACACATTGCATATGTTATGTTTTCTTGTTTGAGATATCATCGACACATTGCCTCTGTTTTGCACAAACCATCTCTCTCACACCCACCCACGTACGTACATGCACCTAAAGAAGAGGTGCACGCACGATGCGCGTACTCACGTATCGCGTTCCCGGCCACACACGTGCGGGTACACGGTGGAGTTCATTTCTATACGAAAAGGCAGCCCATGTGATAATATGACGCATGTAGCGGTTGTTTACTCGAAGGAGGGTCGTGTACCACGCGTAGACAGAACAAACTTCGACTTGATGCATTAGTATTAAATAAAGTTATATTCCTCAATGGCACATATAGAATATAAAACAATTGTCATCGAGAAAAAAAGGAAAATCCGCTCCACTATATACAATGGAGCCTACCTGCTGGGGTTTGTCTCTCATCACACCATGTCACACAAGGCAGCGGTGGCCTCTTTCTCTCACCGTTGGTCACTGATCCGGCCGCAACCCGTCCGCTAGCGGAAATGGAGGATGTTCAGCGTTTCTCCATTCAACGGTGTTGAGGCAGCACGTCCTAATCTGCGGCACCTGTCGTTCTCTCTGACCAAGCTCTGACGGAGTAGGGCCTTCACCACTTGCTCGCTGCCGCAGTATGGGCAGATCCCGGCCGCCGGCGCCCTCGTAGTTACATCTCGACGACTCAGGTACAACTTCCTCCGACCTTGCTCCACTGCCCATCTTCCCACGTTGCTGCATGTGGATCTTCTCTAGTTGTTTGCTTAAAACGTATCTCGGCCGGCGTACTTTCCATCTTTCCCATATTACATGGAATATGCTTCTTTTTTGTCGGTGTACGTGTCTCCAACTCGTGTTATTGGGCAGTAATTGTTTCCTTTATACATCCTACAAACAGGGCTATCCATTTCACCTTGTTGCTATTGCGACCTTTTGGTGAACTGCACAAATCACTTTTTTTTCTTAAGAGTGTTTTGTGTAGTTCCGCCAAAATGTCACACGGGCAATGTTTTTACATTTCTGTGGGACTGCAGAAAGGGAGATTGGTTTTTCTATCCTCTGCATCCAACTCCGTGCCTAATCTTCTCCAACAAGTAGTTAGTCCTAAAGATAGATCGTAGAGGGGACCGGCTTCTATTTGTGTGTGTTATGTTTCATCATCTAGTTCCACTGTTATTGTAATCACACTGACTGAATATCTTTGTAAACAGGGATGATCAACTCGGTTTTAGTGGAGCTGCACAAAATGGTCGGATTGTGATGTCCTCCATACACCTCTTTTTTGGCTACGAAGCTGGGTGAAACTAGTTGCCAACCAATGAACATTGTGCCCAGGAAATGGAGCCATGCCTACGAACAACATCGATCAATTATATATTTTTCTTTATTTGTACACCTTCTCACAACTTTGTCTTCAGTTGTGATGTGAATATTCGCGCTGATCTGTGAACCTTTTAGATGCATTAGCAGCCATGGCAATTTCATTTGTATTTCGTGGAATGCTGTAATGAGACAATCTTGAGGCAAGAGGACACATTAATCCTAAGTTGAAACCTTTTTTTCCTGCGGGAACCAAAGTTGAAACCTTCATAACATCACAGTATGATACGTCTCCAACGTATTTATAATTTATGAATGCCAATATATTATCATTCATGGATGTTTTACAATCATTTTATAGCAACTATATATCATTTTTTGGGACTAACCTATTGACCCAGTGCCCAGTGCTAGTTGTTGTTTTTTGCTTGTTTTTTACATCGCAGAAAATCAATATCAAACGAAGTCCAAACACCACGAAACTTTTTGTGGATTTTTTATGGGCCAGAAGACTCCCGTTGGGCCAAAGCAGCACCTTGGGGGTGCCTCGAGGGGGGCACAACCCACCAGGGCGTGTCAGGGCCCCCTGGCGCACCCAGGTGAGTTGAGCCCACCTCGGTGGCTTCCCGTACCCCTTCTTTGCACTATAAATTCCCAAATATTCTGAAACCCTTTGGGGTTAACCTAGATCAGAAGTTCCGTCGCTGCAGGGCTCCGTAGCCACTGAAAACCAATTTAGACTCGTTCCGGCACCCTGTCGGAGGGGGGAATCATCTCCGGTGGCCATCTTCATCATCCCGACGGCCACCACGATTAGGAGGGAGTAGTCCACCCTTGGGGCTGAGGGTTTGTACCAGTAGCTATGTGTTTAATCTCTCTCTCTCTCTCTCTCTCGTGATCTATATCATGGGCTTTGTTAATATAGTCGGATCATATGATGTTTCTCCCCTCTATACTCTTGTTGTGATGAATTGAATCTTTACCCTTTGAAGTTTTGTCATGTCGGATTGAATGTTCAGATTTGAGAACACATGATGTATGTCTTGCGGTATGAATACTTGATATACGTTATGGCACTCAACTTGTGGATTCCCGCGATGATATTGGGGTAATCTTTGCATAGGGGTGGATGCATGTTTTTATTATCTTTTCTCCGATGGAAACTTTGGGGTCCCCTTGTAGTTCTTTGTGTGGATTGAGTATTATGAATATGAATATGCTTTGGTGTTATTCTAGTACGAACTCTAGGATAGATCGAATGGAAAAAATAGCTTTGAGTTATTTTAGTATGAACTCTTGAATAGATCGAACGAAAAGAATAGCTTTGAGGTGGTTTCGTACCCTACAAACAATTCTTATCTTTTGTTCTCCGCTAATAGGAACTTGGGAGTGATTCTTTGTTGCACTTTGAGGGATAATCATATGATCCAAGTATGTTAGCACTATTGAGAGATTGCAGTAGCGAAAGTACGGACCCTAGGCCTTGTTTTTAAGCATTGAAACACCGTTTTATGCCCGTTTACTATTTGCCACCTTGCTGTTTTTATTTATTCAGATTATAAAAATATATTTCTACCATCCATATTACACTTTTATCACCATCTCTTCGCTGAACTAGTGCACCTATACAATTTGCCATTGTATTGGGTGTGTTGGGGACACAAGAGATTTCTTGTATTTGGTTGCAGGGTCGTTTGAGAGATACCACCTTCATCCTACACCTCTCACGGATTGATAAACCTTAGGTCATCCGCTTGAGGGAAAATTGCTACTGTCCTACAAAACTCTGCACTTGGAGGCCCAACACGTGTCTACAAGAATTAAGTTGTGAGTAGACATCAAGCTCTTTTCTGGCGCCATTGCCGGGGAGGTGAGTGCTTGAAGGTATATCTTTAGATCTTGCAATTGAATCTTTTATTTCTTGTTTTTATCACTAGTTTGGTTTATAAAAAGAAAACTACAAAAAATGGAATTTAGGTTGCATCATATTATTGATCATCTTTATAATATCTTTCTTGAAAATGATGGTTCAGAAAATTGTGCTCAATTGTTAGAAGAAGAGGTCAATAAAATGGTTGGCACAAATTATTTGAATGATGAGCATGATTGCAATGTTGTTAGTGTGAATTCTTTGGATATACAAAATACTAATGACGATTGCACCAGTCATGACAAAAATGTTTCTTATAAGTATGTCACTTTTTTGCACAATGAATTAGGAGTGCCTTTGCACACCAAAAAGGGAAGATAGATTTTGTAAGAAGCATAAATATTTAGAAACAAAAAGTTTGTAAGAGAGGCTAGATGATTGTGCTGAAAGATGTAATTTTTTGCCATCCTTGTGAACTTTGCAATGAACGTGGTCATTTAAATCTCCAATGTAATTTATTTCATGATCAAATCGTGTCCAAAAATTGTGATAACTTGATTACCATTGAGCATCATAAAGAGCTTAGCCTTCTTTTGGGGTATGAAGAAATGAAATGTATAACTAAGGGTTTTCCAAATCCCGAGAGATTCCTTGGTTTTGATCTAGAAGAAATTTATATGTTTTGTGCGGTAAATTGCATTGAGAATCCTTATATTGCCAGCTAGTTAAAGACAAGGAAACAAATGGAGTATGAAGAGAGTACTAATGGAAGGGAAAATGTTTCCCAAAACCCTCCTAGTGTTTATTATGATGAATTAGGTAACGAGGAGGAGCTTCCTATCCAATCAATCTCTCCAACAAGAAGCTTAAAAAATTTAATTAAACCCACACATGATGTAGTGAAGAAGAAGAAAAGAAGAAAGAAAAGAGGTAAAAAGGTAAGTCTTCCAAATAATGTTGCTCCTATCACCATCGTGCCTCATGAAAGTGAATAAAATATGTTGATGGAGGATGATTTTGTTATGCCTATTGCTTGTTGTGATGATTATGATTGGGAATACAATGATATTCCTTATGATCTTGAAAATCCTTTTAGCACTTGTTTGGAAGATTATGATAATAAAGTTTGTTATACTATTGGTGCCATTCATGTTATTGATAAGAATGATTGTGATGATATGCAAAACCACAAGCTTGGGGATGCTATGTTTGATGAGTATGATATGTTTGAAGATTTATTTGCCAGAAATAATGCTTGTCCTAAGCTTGGGGATGCTTTGCTTAATGAATATGATCCTTTGGTTCCTTCTACTTTCGATAAGAAAATTTATTATGATGATAGCATGCCTCCTATTTATGATGATTACATTGATGAAAGTGGGTTTGGAAGAGTTAGGAATTTGTTCTGACTGAGGAGTTAGGAATACGCCAGTGCGGATTGCCTACAAGTGAGGAACATGATAGCCCTGAGGAATTTGAACCTCAAAATTCCGACCGTTGCTGTGCTATGCGCCAGCTGTCCCAAAACATCTTATCCACCTAACGGTCATATCATTGAAGGGCATTTATGTCTTATCATGTCGGGATGCTCCCTAGGCTATAAATAGCCACCCCCTACAACCACTAGCTGGTTGGCTGCTCCACGAGAAACTGGCACTTGTCATTGAGAGCATCCCATCCTCCGAGGACTTTGAGCGAAAATCATCAAGTGAGGAAAAACCCAAAACCCCAAACCAAACACCTACAAACCCAAAGTGGTTGAGCATCAATGAAGAGATTGTTCCTGTGTGGAACTGACGCTTGTTACCTTTGAGGAGTGTGCATCCTCCAGACGGTTAGGCGTCATGGTCTAGAGCATGCAAGAGGAAATTGTGGATCGCCGGGTGACCAAGTTTGTGAAGGTTTGGAAGTCACCTGAAAACTTACCATGAGTGATTGGGCGAGATCTGTGTGGCCTTAGCTCAAGGAGAATATGGTGAGGACTGTGTGTCCGGGACTGTGTGTCCTCAGGTTTAAATACCTAGCCGCTCCAACCAGATGCAGAACTGTCACAACAGTTGGAACTGGTCTACCAAATCATTGTCTTCACCGAGCTAACTGGTTCTATTTCCTCAACTCTTTCATTTCCTCATTACTGTGTTGTTGTACCTGATCGTTACTGTTTGAATACTTAGTCTGAAGACTCTCTCAATTTCCTCAGTTCAAATTCTTCAGTCAGCTTGTCTTTAGCCTACTTATCCTATGTTTACGCCTTTTGTACTCTGTGGTTGTTTTCAATTCTTCATGATGACTGTGCTACTACTCTGTTATGCTTGCATATGAGTACTTATTCCGCTGCTAAGTAGTTCATTGCATAGGAATTTCCTCACCCTGAAATTCCTCAGTGATGAATTTGTAAAAATCGCCTATTCATCCCCCCTATAGTCGACTTAACACACTTTCAGTTGGTATCAGAGCAAGGTACTCCCTTGTTCTATGTGATTTTGGTTTAACCACCTGGAGTTTTAGTTATGTCGACCACATGTATGATCAAGGTCTCTGCTGGGTGTCCTACCTTCGATGGGACGGACTACCCCTACTAGAAGAACAAGATGCGAATGCATCTTGAGGCAATTGACAATGATCTCTGGTATGTTGTGGAAAATGGTGTTCCCTCTGTCACTCCTACCATCAATATTGCTGACGTGAAGAGATTCAAGCAACTTGACTCTCAAGCGAAGAACATCACATGTGGCCATCTGAGCAAAGGGCAGTATGGCAGAGTGAGTGCTTTGGAGACAGCAAAGCTTATCTGGGATAGGCTATCCAAGGTCAATGAAGGAGTCTCAACACAGCGTGACTCTCGAGTTGACGTTCTTCGCAATCTCTTCAACCGCTTCAAAGATTTGACAATGAAAATGTTCAGCAAACCTTCGATCGCCTCACTGACATTTCAAATGAGCTTCAAGCACTTGGTGCCACTGACATCACTGACCATGAGGTGGTGAAGAAATTGCTGAGATCGCTTGATTCCTCATTTGACACTCTAGCACTGATGATATAAGAACGTGGAGACTACATGTCACTTGATCCCGCTGATATCCTCGAGAGGCTGAATACTCATGCGTTCCAACTTGCTAAGAAGAGAGATCTCTATGGACCGAGCTATGGCAGATCACGTGCACTAAAGGCCAAGACAGTCTTTGAATCTGAAGGTGAGGATTCAGGTAGCAGCCTTGGTGATCCTGAAGAACTGAGCCAGGAGCTAGCAATGCTCGTGAGGAAATTCCAGAAGTTCTCAAGACGTGGTCGCTTTGGCAAATCCTCAAGAAGTGATGACATAAGATCATATTCCTGATCCGTGACTACAAGAAGAGACTTTGCCACAAATGCAAGAAACCCGATCACTACATTCAAGATTGTCCTCAGTGGGAAAAGGAATCAAAGAAGAAGAAGTACAAGGACTACAGTTCTGATGATTCAAAGAAGAAGAAGAAATCTTCAAAGTCCTCTTCATCAAAATCCTCAAGGTCTTCATCTCACAAGAAGAGCAGCTCCAAGAAGGCTCGAGCATTCATTGGCAAGGAAATGGACTCTGAGGCTGAATGTGAGGAAAATGAGGAAGAGGAGGCATCTGAGGAGTCATACTCTAGTGTGGCAAGCCTAGCCCTCGCTACTACGCTCGTCAGCAAGTCCATCTTCAACTCTGAGGAAAATGACCTCCCCAACACTGCTGATGACGGCGATGATGACTATACTCCCACCTATTGCTTCATGGCAAAAGGTGAAAAGGTACTCAAATATCCCTCCTCTGAATCAAGTGAGGATGAATCTGATGAAAACCTCAAGCCTAGCTATTCTAAACTTGCTAAGATAGTTGTGAAACAACAAGAGGCTCTTGAAAAGGTTCAAAATATGCTAGACAAAAGTGATGATATGTTGGGTGAAGAAATGGATCACACTAAAACTTTGACTGAAAATCTTCAGAGACTTCAGACTAAGTTTGATAATCTTCAAACTCATCATAACACTCTCTTATCTGATCATGAGAAGCTTTCTTATGAATTTCTTCAAACAAAGCAAGACCTTGAGCAGCTAAGGGTGAGTTATGAAGATCTTCAGAAGGAGCGTGATTCATTACTTGCTCAACAAATCAGCGCTGCTCAGGAAGAATTCATGCCACCATGTTTGAAATGCATTGAACGAAAATCTGCTAATTATTCACCTAAAAATTCAAATGCTTCTATTGCTGCAAATTCTTCAACTGTCTCTGCTATCACTAATTTCTCGTCCGAGGATGTTGCTAGTATCACTGACCATGCAGGGCTATAGGAATTTTATGTGACAGGCACATACAAAAGCCTCAAAGGGCATCAGGCTCTTTGTGATGTGCTTAAAAAGAAGATCCTCAACAGGAACCCTAGGAAAGAGGGTATTGCCTTCGAGAGGAAACTCAATGCTGGTGGGACCTACTGGAAACCTGAGCAGTATCCCAAAACCTCATGGGTTGCTGCAAAGGGACCTTCAGTGGAGCCATCTACCTTATCTGGCTTTACACATGAATCTTCATATTCTTCTGATGAGTCATTTGACTCCAATTTTTTCAAAAATCAGAATGGTGAAGTATTTGCCAGATATGTTGGCACTAACTGCAGGAATGGACCCCCTATGAAGAAAATCTGGGTTCCCAAAAGGTGCCTTGAAAGTCTTCAGGTGAATGTCATCATGACACCACCTGTGAAGAATAGGAACCCCAGATCAAATTCTTCATATGAACCAAAGTCTTCATATGGACCACATTCCTCACATGGATCAAATTCCTCATATGGAGCAAAGTCCTCTTATGAACATCATCATGCTAACACTTCTATTTCGCAGGAAGATCTAAGGGTTATGAATATGTGCATTATTCTTCAAATCATTATGTTCATAAGTCCTCGAAGAATTTCTCTGCTTATTCATATGCCTATTCTAACCCCTCTTCTATGAAAAGAAGTGGACTGGCTTCTATGCCACCTTTCTCTTACGGAGCTCGCAGAATGATGAACTCTTTTCCAACCCTCCAGATGTGGGTGGTGAAGAAAAGAACCAATCTCTTATGCAGGGCCAGGTCTCCAGACGAACTTAAAATGTCTAAAGAATTTGCTAGAGACCTAAATATGCTTGAAAGGACGCAAGCTAATCATGAAGAAATGAACTTTCATTTCTCTTGTCCTCATACTGCTTTACCTGTTCTCTTGCTTGATGAAATTGATCTAATGAATTTGTTGTCATATTCTTCACTGATGAAGTATATGAGTTCGTAAGTTGCACTAATTCATCTGCACGATGATCAACCCAAAGCCACTGAGTGGGTCCTCAACAGTGGATGTACAAATCACATGACTGGTTACAGGAACTTATTGATGGACACTGCTTTATCTCCATCGCATCTGAAGCATATCACCTACGCTGACAAAGGCAAAAGCAAGGTATTGGGTCTAGGTAAGGTTGCTATCTCAAAGGATTGACACATGGACAAAGTCATGCTTGTCGAGTCCTTAGGGTTCAACCTCATGTCTGTCTCAATGCTTTGTGATCTTGATATGGTTGTCTTTGGCAAGTATCGTTGTGTTGTGATCATGGAAGCTGACAATTCCAAAGTCTTTGAAGGCTTTAGGAGAGGAGATTTGTATATTGTTGATTTCTCTACAGGACCACAACCAGCTACATGTCTACTTGCAAAAGCTTTAGAAGGCTGGCTATGGCATCGACGACTTGGTCACACAGGCATGAGGAACCTGGACACTCTAGCAAAGAAGAAGCATGCCATTGGCATCGAGGGTGTCAAATTCCTCAAGGACCATCTGTGTGGAGCTTGTGAAGCTGGAAAGATGACCAAGGCCAAGCATCCCTCAAAGAACATCATGACTACCACTCGTCCATTTGAATTGCTTCACATGGATCTCTTTGGCCCAACTCACTATGCTACATTTACTAATGTTGCATCTTTATATGGCTTCATCATAGTTGATGACTATTCTCGTTACACATGGGTGCATATCATCACTTACAAAACTGAAGTGCAGGAAGTCTTTAAACAGTTTTCCTCGAGGGCTTCAACCAACTTTGGTGTGAAGATCAAGCACATCAGAAGTGATAATGGAATCGAGTTCAAGAATACTGGTCTTGATGACAATCTTGATGAACTTGGTATTACTCACAAATTATCTGCTCCTTATACTGCAGAACGGCGTCGTGGAGCGCAAGAATCAGACTCTTGTTGAGATGGCTCGCACTATGCTTGATGAATACAAGACGCCTCCTCGCTTCTGGCCCGAGGCAATTGATATTGCATGCCACATCATCAACAGGGTATATCTTCATAAATTCTTCAGAAAGACCTCATATGAACTCCTCACTGACAAGAAGCCCAATGTGAGTTATTTCAAAGTCTTCGGTGCTAAATGTTGGATTAGAGATCCTCATCGCAGTTCTAAATTTGCACCAAAAGCACATGAAGGTTTTATGCTTGGTTATGGAAAGGACTCGCACACCTACAGAGTCTTCAACACCTATCACCACAAGGTTGTTGAACATGTAGATGTGCGGTTCGATGAAACTAATGGCTCGCAAAGAGAGCACCAACCTCTTGTGCTAGATGAACAATCACCTGAGAAAACCATCAAGTTCAAGGCCACTAAGGATGTCATTCCTACCGAAGAATCTGCTGAAGAAGTCATTCCTGATCGTGAAGAACATCATGCTGGTGCACCTGAAGAAAATGCTGAGAAAATTCCTCATCGTCAACCAGCACATCCTCGCGTCGCAAATGAAGTGCAGATTGAGAAAATCATCAGTGACATCAACGCACCAGGTCCTCTCACACGCTCAAAAGCTTCACATTTGTCTAACTTTTGTGGGCACTTTGCTTTTGTCTCTATCACAGAGCCCACGAAGGTATATGAAGCATTTCTGGATCCTGAGTGTCAAGCAATGCAAGAGGAATTACATCAGTTTGAGCTCAACAATGTGTGGGAACTTTTCAAGCGACCAGAGCCACACAAGCACAATATCATCGGCACCAAATGGACCTACCACAATAAGCAAGATGAAAATGGCCTTGTGGTGAGGAATAAGGCATGGCTGGTAGATCAAGGCTACACACAGGTTGAAGGAATTGACTTTGATGAAACTTTTGCACCTGTTGCTAGACTTGAGGCTATTCGCATATTACTTGCTTATGCTAACCATCACAATAT
Source organism: Triticum aestivum (assembly GCF_018294505.1). Classification (NCBI taxonomy): domain Eukaryota; kingdom Viridiplantae; phylum Streptophyta; class Magnoliopsida; order Poales; family Poaceae; genus Triticum; species Triticum aestivum. The sequence goes on from NC_057803.1 coordinate 47,868,749, forward strand.
CATCTTATATCAAATGGATGTGAAAAGTGCATTCGTCAATGGTAAGCTTAAGGAAGAAGTATATGTTGCTCAACCCCCAGGTTTTGAAGATCCAAAGCATCCTGACAAAGTCTTCAGACTCAATAAGGCCCTCTATGGCCTCAAGCAGGCCCCTCGGGCATGGTATGATACTTTGAAGGAATTCCTCATGAAGAAAGGCTTCAAACCCGGTTCACTTGATCCAACTCTTTTCACCAAAACTTATGATGATGAACTATCCGTGTGCCAAATATATGTTGATGATATCATTTTTGGCTGTACTGATCAATGTTACAATGATGATTTTGCCTATATGATGAGTGAAGAATATCAAGTGTCTATGATGGGAGAATTGAAATTATTGTTAGGTCTTCAAATACATCAACAACGCAATAACATCTTCATATCTCAGGAAAAATACCTCAAGAATGTATTGAGGAAATTCTGCATGCAAGATTGCAAAGGAGTCAAAATCCCTATGCCCACAAATGGCCATCTATGCACTGATGAAAATGGTATTGACTTCAGTCAAAAGGTATACCGCTCCATGATTGACTCTTTATTGTATTTATGTGCATCTAGGAAAGATATTATGCTTAGTGTTTGCATGTGTGCCCGTTTTCAAGCTACACCGAAGGAATCACACCATAAGGCTGTGAAGCATATTCTTCAATATCTAGCTCACACTCCAACACTTGGATTATGGTATCACAAGGGCTCGACTTTTGATCTCATTGGATATTCAGACTCTGACTATGCTAGTGATCGTGTGGACCGCAAGTCAACATCAGGCACATGCCATTTCCTCGGACGATCCTTGGTATGTTGGTCTTCAAAGAAGCAGAACTGTGTATCACTCTCAACTACTGAAGCTGAGTACATTGCTGCTGGTTCATGCTGTGCACAATTGCTATGGATGAAGCAAACCCTCAAGGACTATGACATCAATGTGAAGAATGTGCCTCTCTACTGTGACAATGAGAGTGCCATCAAGATTGCTCATAACCCAGTTTAGCACTCAAAGACAAAGCATATTCAGATTCGTCATCATTTTCTTCGTGATCATGTGTTGAAGGGCGACATCTCTATTGAGCACGTGAAGACTGAAGAACAGCTAGCCGATATCTTCACAAAGCCCTTGGATGAGAAGAGATTTAGCAAGTTGCGGTGTGAGCTAAACATCTTAGAATCTTCGAATGTTCTTTGAAAAGGACACACATTCTAACACTTATGCAAAATTGATGACTTAGATGTGCAACACATGAAGTAACATTTTTCTTCAATCAATGAAGACTAATCCTCTAAGTGTGAAGAAATTAACGAAGAATTTGACTCTTAGAGCCCTACGATAATTGTACGCGGCATCTGAAATCATCATTCTTATACGGTGGGTCACGCCACCAACAAAAGTTGAAAATCTTCAATTTGAGTATTTCTTCAGTTGGAATTCCTCAGTTGTTCAAATTCTTCAACTTTGCATTGTCTTCGCTCTTTTTGATTGAGTTCTTCATTGACTATATATTTATATGAGTTTAAGTCCTCTACAGCATTCACTTATTACTATTTCTTAAAGTTGTTTTTTCTGCTAAGTGAATGTGATCGGACCCTTCCCCTCCATGCTAAACTCAACCCATTCTGTTCACAAATTCTTCATGTGAGTTCTATTTGAAACCTGTTCAAAGTCTTCATTGTGTCCTTGTCAGCTGAAGAATTTGCGAACAAAACATTAAAATTTTCTTATCCAAATTTTCGGCTTTTGCCGCCTAAACTTGTCACACCCTAGCTAGTCATGCATTAGAGTGTTGCATCATGTTTACTCTTTCATCAGAAACTTGAAATGGGGATGACAGAACCCCCAGTCCCCTCTGAAACCAACTAGGGTTACTAAAACAAATTTTCAATGAACCTGAAATGCCCTTCTAAAATGCCCATCATTTTTGCCTTGGTTCAGAACCTCTGCCAAAAATGGTGCACACTTTTCTAGGCCATCCTAGGGTTCTTGAGTTCAATCATAACTATTTGAATTTGGGCATTTAAAATAATATAAAATATTTAAATGCTCAAATATCTCCAAACTAAAATGTTTCATGTTGGAAATAATCCAACTATGAGCCAGGAGTAGTTTGGTGAATTTTGGAGTTGCCTAGGTATTTTTTTTAATTCAACAAAGTTACAGTTATATTAAATAAAACAGAAAACAGAAAAAAACTAAAAGGGAGAAGCTTACCTGGGCTCCTCCCTGTTCAGCCCGGCCCAGCTAGCCAGCCCAGCACTGTAGCTCCCCGTCGTCTTCCTCCCCACGCCCCGAAGCTGCTGCGTGCTCGCGCGCGCACGGCCGCGCGGCCACCTCCTGCTTGCCGACGCCCTCCTGGCCGCGTGGACGACGCCCGCAGCCCGTCCCGATCCCCCCTGCTCTCGCTCACTCTCCCCCGTTTCTCCCTCGCTCTCTCTCGCTCTCGGCCGAAGCACACCGTCGCCGCCGTTCGCCTTAGCCACTGCCTCCGGCCACCCCTCGCTCCCCCGAGTAGCTCAGAAGCTCCGCCACAACTCCCTCTTCCTCCCCACCGCTCCACGAGTCCCCGGAAGCCCTGCATCGCCGCCACGTCGCCGTTCCCCTCTTCGGGCTCCGACCACCGTCGCCGACGAATTCGCCGTCTCCAGCGCGTCCCCGAGCCCGCTTCGATGCCCACTGCAACCGCGGTGAGCCCCCGAGCCGTTTCCCCCTCTCCTTCCCCTCGTTCCCTCACCGTAGCTGCATCCCCACCTCGGCCGAACCTCCGCCGTCGCCGAGCTCGCCGTCGACGCAGCTCCGGTGACCATTTGGTCACCCCGGCGAGTCCAACACGTTCGCAAGAACCCGTAGAGCATCCCTAGCGCCTCACTTTGCTCGACTTCGAGCTCCAGCACCAATCCCGCGTACGACCAAAACCACTATCGCCGCCGCACTGTTGGTCGCCGCCGGCCAGAACTCCGGCGAGCTGACGTGGCCTAGTTAATTAGCCACTAATCCACCACCTACTGACGCTGACAAGTGGGCCCCAGGGGTTAGTCAAAGCTAACCAGCCCGGGGTCAACGCGGGCTTAGCCCCTGGTCACTGACGTGTGGACCCCACACGTCAGGTTTGACCCGAGCCAGCCCTGTTGACCTGCTGATGTCACTGTGATGTCAGGCTGACGCAGTAAATGATATTTCTGGATTTAATTTAAATCAGGAAATTCCAGAATATTATTTAAACTTCAAAAATTCATAACTTTTATTCTGTAACTCCAAATTGGACAAATAATATATGAAAAATGATCAAAAAAATCCAATCTATCCATCTGTACTATTTTCATGCATGATCAAACAAGTTAACTTGATGTTTCAATCAGAACAAGAAAAGGCACTTTAAAAGGCCATATTTGAATTTGGAATTTGAATCTTTGATTCAAATTTGCTCAAACACATCTGGTTTTAGTTGCATTAGCCCAACACACTCATATTGCCATGTTTCGTGCATGCATCATATTGTTGCACATTGTTTGGTGATGCCTGTGTATCGTTATCCTTTGCGACAGGATCTGTCCCCGAGGAGTACCGTGATTACCCTAACGAGGAATCGTATCCGTGCAACGAACCATCAGGCAAGCAACCAACCATTTGATCATATCGATACAATCCCATGTTCTCGCTCCTGCTCTCTTTTACTGCATTAAGACAACGCGATTCAAACTGCTGTGTGCTACGGTAGTTGAACCCATTTCCTCTGCATGACCTGTCATTGCCACAGTAACTAGATGAAACCCACAAGCATGTGTAGGAGTTGATTGAGCCATATGTATGTGTTGTTCCTACCTTGCTATGCCTGCTATGCTTAGAGTCGTGTCAGGTCTGGTTCATCTGGGTGATGGGCTAGAGTGAAATGATTATGTCGGTAATGAGAGTGGTGTGGTGAACACGATTTGGTAAAGGTATCGATGAGAGGCCATGTAGGAGTACATGGTGGGTTGTTTCATTGAAGCCGACCTTAAGCACTGAGATCTGTATGTGTGATTTAAGAATCAGCTACTACCATGCATTGGGCCCGAAACCAATGGACCCTCTCGACTTCTTATTCACCCTAGCTCTCCGTCCAGGAGTTGCAAGTAGTTTCTGGTGTTTGTAGCCTACTAGAGGCCGTGGACAGCGCTGACCGTAGGGGTGGGCTGTGATGCGGTAGGTACGTGGCCGGGTGTACCGAATACCCGTTAGGTATCTCGGGAACCCTGTTCACATCGTTCGGGGCCGTATGGGAAACCTCGGCCGGACTCCCTGCGGATGGAACCCGAATAGGCGATAAACCTGGACTGGAAGCTTAGGTGATTAGGTAGGTCGTGGCCGACACCCATGTTGGGCTTCCGCTTGAAGGTTGCCGAGTACATGTCGTGTAAACGACGATAAGTGGTGAGAGCGTGTATGAAGAAGTACACCCCTGCAGGGTTAACATGATCTATTCGAATAGCCGCGTCCGCGGTGAAGGACTACTTGGTTGCCTATACAGTTCATAGACAAGTAAATGGAAACTATTAAAAGCCTCAAGATAAGTGTGAGTGCCGAGGATGGCTCTTCCGTAGGAAGACGGAGGTGGATCCTCGGTAGTGTATTGAAGTGGTGAATGGTGGACTCGTGTGCGCAAAACTATTTCAAATGGAGTATCGTAGGATAGTCTAGCCAAGAGTCAAAGCTGGCTTGCTGCAATAACTCCACCAACCCTTCTTGATACTATGCATGTATGTAGGATCTGATGTAAGTCTTGCTGAGTACCTTTGTACTCATGTTGCTATAATCTACATTTTTACAGAAGACGCTGCAACCCCTTCTGATGGGTTCTATGTAGACGTTGACATCAACGAGTAGGCTAAAGACCCAGGTGGTGACCCTGAGCTTGTGGAGGACCACATAGTATAGCCAGGCTTTCCAAGCCTCTTTTATTTTACTAGTTGTCTGTACTCAGACAAGTTACTTCCGTTGTTGGCCTGTATGATTGTATAACTTGTATGTTGGGTCGTGAGACCCGTAACTTTGTGTGTATATTATGTATGGCTCCCTGAGCCTTAAATAAAGTACTTGTGTCGTAGAGTCATGTTGTGATGCTTCGTTGTATTTGCACATATCGAGCATAATGTGTGTATGATTGAAATGCTTGGTATGTGTGGGATCTGACTATCTAGTTGTTTATCTTTAGTAGCCTCTCTTACCGGGAAATGTCTCCTAGTGTTACCGCTGAGCCATGGTAGCTTGCTACTGCTCTGGAACACTTAGGCTGGCCGGCATGTGTCCTTCTTCGTTCCTGTGTCTGTCCCTTCGGGGAAATGTCACGCTTTGAGTACCGGAGTCCTGTTAGCCCGCTACAACCCGGTTTACCGGAGTCCTGCTAGCCCAGTGCTACAGCCCAGACCCACTTGCTGATGACCGACACGTTCGAAGCTGGGTCATGGATGCCTGTCCCTGTAAGTCTGTGCCACTTTGGGTTTACGACTAGTCATGTCAGCCCGGGCTCTTTATCATATGGATGCTAGCGACACTATCATATACGTGAGCCAAAAGGCGCAAACGGTCCCGGGAAAAAGGTAAGACGACACCCGTGGGGATACCGTGCATGAGGCCGCAAAGTGATATGAGGTGTTACCAGCTATATCGATGTGACATCGAGTCGGGGTCCTGACAGCGTTGGCATCAGAGCCGGACTGCCTGTAGGTTCTCCAAGCCAAACTGGTCGATGTTGAGTCTAGAAATTCTTTAGTTATATGTAGGGGAATTGTTTGTGGGTTGGAACGTAAGGCTCTTTTTACTCCTTATATCTTATGACATTCTGATCTGAGTCAGTCCATTCTTCCACCGGGGGTTAAGGAATTAGGATCTGTTCTCTCTATCAGGATCACGTGTTACTAATCAGTAGTACCTTATAAGTTTGATGGATACAAGCCTAGTTCAGTTCTACTACCACATTATGTTGTTAGAATGGATTCAGAACTTGATATGATGATGTTGGGTGTGTACGAAATCCTTTGTCAAATGTCTCAATATCCTTTTTGAGCATTTACAGCTGTTATGCTGCCGAAATTTTGCTAGAAATTCTAATGCCTTTGCAGTATAACTGTGCTTTCAGATGGCCACTCGCGACCTCAATCAAGTGGTTCGCCTAACTCGATGCCTAGATGTACCCGGCCATACTGCTAAGTTGGTTAGGGTAATGACTGAGGCTGGATACCGCTGGTATCCTGAGTACACGGTCGAAGAGCAATTCCGAGATTTTAATCAAAGCCAGTATCTCTGCACTGTCAGGATATTTCCATCTTATCCTGGATCCACTGAGCCTCTTCACTGCTCCTATGGACTCGGGGTTACTATCGAGATGGCTGTGCAGGATGCCGCCTACTCCATGATGACCATTATGCGAGTCAGATCTGGGTTATTTCGGGACTCTGACTTCCGGTATATGCCAGGATCACTTCCGGGAGCACAAGGATATTTCCAGGCTATATATGCTGATTCCACTCAGGAGGATTCACGAACTCGCACCACTGCTGAGATGCTCGAGGATAAGGACCGTGAAAATCGGGCCTTAAGGTTAGAGCTCTTCAATACCCGTGCTGACCACTGGGCCACTTTGACTCGGTTCGCACCGGCGGTGCAAGCTGGATATTCAGATATGCGCGATCTCTATCCTGTGAGATCTGCTCTGCCAGACGTGATGGTTTGGCGTGATGTAGGAGGCATCACCCCACCTCGCGGTCCCCGCAGGCCACCGTTTGCTGGTCCAAGACCTCATCCTAGCCCCTATGGTCCACAAGCTCCGCGAGACCGTCTGTTTCCGGATGATCATGTTGAACTTCCGGGCTATGGAGGTGACTTCTACGAGGACTACTACGGATCGGTCTGAGTTAGTAGTAGTATCACTAGTTCGCACTAGCTGTGTCGTCTGTCGTCCCGCGTGACTCGTGGGATATGACCTAGTTTGTACTCTTTCCGGAGTTGTAGAAAAATAATGTATAGGAGTTTGGAATGCCTCCGATGAGATGTAATCCCTTTTCACCGTAATAGTACTTTGTTTGGTCTTGTACTAAACCTTGTATGGTGTGTATGACGATGGAATAAAAGAAGCAGTTTCTGTATCTACCATGTCATACGGATGATCATCTTGCATTCCGAGTTATTCCTTGCATTATGTATCCTATGTCGGAATTTTATCATTCTGACTAAATCATTGGCTTGTTTACCTAGGATGGTCAACACGCGCGCCAACCCTGCTTCTCAAGAGCAGGCCGAAGGCAGTGAAGCCAGGAATGAAAATCTGCCTCATCCTCCTTCACTAGCCGAGGTGATGATGGAAGCTGAGAGAAACAAGCGGGAGACAAACCGTTTGTTGGAGCGTATTGAACAGAATACAGCACACCATCAGAGGGCTAACGTGGTGTCACTCAGCGATTTTATCAAATTGCATCCACCCACGTTCCACCACTCCGTCGAGCCTCTCGACGCTGATGACTGGCTTCGCAGTATTTCTCACAAGCTGCGTTCCGCGCTGGTAGCGGAGGCTGACAAGGTCACCTTTGCCGCATATCATCTTGAAGGCCCCGCCAGTCTTTGGTGGGAGAATTATGGAGCTATGCGCCCAGCGGGCCATGTTACTACTTGGGCTGAGTTCAGCGAGGCTTTCCGTGAACATCACATTCCGGAGGGTCTCATGGACCGTAAGCGTGAAGAATTTTGCAATTTCACCCAAGGCCGACTTTCCGTGGATGCCTATAGCAGAGAGTTTGGTAAGCTCGCCCGATATGCAGCTGAGGAAGTGTCTACTGACGCCAAGAAGCAAGCAAGGTTCCGTAAGGGCCTTAGTCCTGAGCTTCGCCGCGACCTCCGGCTGCATGAGTGCTCATCTTTTTCGAAACTTGTCAACAAAGCCATCAGTGCTGAAACTGGTCAGACTGACTATGACGCAACACGCAAGCATGGACGTGACATGGGTTCCTCATCCGGTGCTGGTCCTCAGAAGCGCCGCGTGTGGGTACCCAACACCGCCTTGCCACCCAGGTTCACACCGAGGCCATCTTTCCAGGCGCCTCGCCCCGCTCAACAGTCTGCTCCAGCTAAGCCCTATGGGGGTCCAATCAATAATGCTCCTCCACGTACCAGTTCCGTGACCTGTTTCAAGTGTGGGGAATCTGGTCACTATATGCGTGAGTGCCCCCAGACCAACCCCAATCAATCTGCTAAAGCTGTTGGCCGTGGCAAGCCGACAGGAAAAGTGTTCCACGCTAAACCGGTCACCGCTTCACGTGGCCATGTCAACTGTGTCTCTGCCGAAGAAGCTCAAGAAGATCCCAACGTCGTTCTCGGTACGCTTCTTGTTAATTGCCACCCGGCATCTGTTCTTTTCGATACAGGAGCCTCTCATTCCTTTATATCTGAAAATTATGCTCGTTTGCATAACGTTGCATTCTGTGATCTGCCGTCCACTATGGAAATCTCTACCCCTGGGTCTAGATGGCAGACCTCTAGGGTAAGTTATGGGAATGAAATCCAAGTCGATAGACTTGTCTTCCTTGCATCTTTGATAGCCCTTAAATCTTCAGACATTAATATCATTTTGGGTATGGACTGGATGTCAGCTCATCATGCCAAAATTGATTGCTTCTCTAGGACTGTCCAACTCACCCACCCTTCTGGCAAGATAGTCAATGTTTTGACTCGAATAGCCAAGCGACAATTATATTCTCTTAACGCCAGCCCTTTGCCAGACCTTGAGGACGTTCCGGTAGTCCGTGATTTTCCGGATGTCTTTCCAGAGGAATTGCCAGGGGTTCCACCTGACAGGGATGTTGAGTTCGTAATAGACCTCATTCCAGGAACCGTTCCGATTGCTAGAAGACCTTATAAGATGGCACCCCTAGAACTAGCCGAGCTTAAGAAGCAACTCGATGAATCCTTGAAAAAGGGTTTCATCCGCCCTAGTTCATCTCCGTGGGCTTGCCCCGTCCTATTCGTCAAGAAGAAGGATGGTACGGACAGGATGGTTGTAGATTACCGACCTGTCAATTTGGTCACAATCAAGAACAAATAACCGCTTCCCAGGATCAACGATCTGTATGATCAGCTCGCTGGATCCTCAGTCTTCTCCAAGATGGATTTGAGGTTGGGCTACCATCAAATCAAAATCAGAAACGGGGACATTCCTAAAACGGCCTTTGTTACTCGTTACGGCCAATACGAGTACACCGTCATGTCCTTCGGTTTAACCAACGCTCCAGCCACCTTTTCTCGGTTAATGAACTCAATCTTCATGGAGTATCTGGATAAATTCGTCGTAGTTTATCTCGATGATATACTCATCTACTCCAAGAACGAGGAAGAACATGCCGAACATCTAAGACTAGTGTTGCAGAAACTTCGAGAGCATCGCCTTTATGCCAAATTTTCTAAATGTGAATTCTGGTTGCCAGAAGTGACCTATCTGGGTCATGTAATATCTGGTAAAGGTATTGCGGTTAACCCTGAGCGAGTTCAAGCCGTCCTTGATTGGACTCCACCCGAATCGGTCAAGCAAGTTCGGAGTTTTCTAGGCTTAGCGAGCTATTGCCGTCGCTTTGTCGAGAACTTCTCCAAAGTTGCTAAACCTCTAACCGAACTCCTCAAGAAAGATAAAAAGTTCGAATGGACTCCACAATGTGAGCACAGCTTTCAGGAACTGAAAAGACGCCTGACCTCTGCTCCTGTACTGGTACCGCCAGACTTCTCCAAGGACTTTGTTATCTACTGCGACGCCTCACGACAAGGACTAGGTTGCATCCTTATACAAGATCGACACGTAATTGCTTACGCTTCACGGCAATTGCACCCACATGAGGAGAATTATCCTACTCATGATCTGGAACTTGCAGCCGTAGTCTATGCCCTTAAGACCTGGCGACATTACCTCCTCGGTAATCGTTGCGAAATATTCACTGATCACCAAAGTCTGAAGTACATTTTCACCCAACCGGATTTGAATCTCAGGCAAAGACGTTGGGTTGAATTGATCACAGACTTCGACTTAGGGATAACCTATACCCCAGGGAAAGCCAACGTCATGGCTGATGCGCTAAGTCGTAAATCTTATTGTAACAACCTGATGTTACAACAAAGTCAACCGCTTCTCCATGAGGAATTTCGGAAGCTTAACCTTCACATTGTTCCTCAAGGTTTTCTCTCCACCTTGGTGGCAAAACCTACCCTTACGGATCAAATTATCAAAGCACAGAAGGTAGATCCGGGAATCTCCCGCATCAAGAGGAACATTCAGAAAGGAATTGCGGATTGTTTCTCCGTTAATGATCAAGGAGTCGTGTACTTCGGGGATCGATTAGTAGTTCCCAAAGTGCGCAACCTAAGGCGATTAATCCTTAAGGAAGCTCATGAATCTCCTCTCACTATTCATCCCGGTAGTACTAAGATGTATCAGGACCTACGCCAGAGGTTCTGGTGGACTAGGATGAAGAGAGAAATTGCTCAGTATATTGCAAATTGCGACGTCTGTCGTCGTGTAAAAGCAGAGCATCAACGGCCTGCTGGCACCCTTCAACCCTTAGCTATTCCTGAATGGAAATGGGATAAGATTGGTATGGATTTCATTACCGGTTTTCCCCGGACCAAAAGAGGGAATAATGCTATTTTCGTCGTGGTCGATCGTCTTTCCAAAGTAGCTCATTTCTTACCTGTTCGTGAGAGTATAACCGCTAGTCAGCTGGCAGACTTATACATCTCCCGAATAGTGTCCCTCCATGGTGTTCCTTTGGAAATCAATTCGGATCGAGGAAGTCTTTTCACCTCTCGATTTTGGGAAAGTTTCCAAAACGCTATGGGAACTCGTCTCTTCTTTAGCACCGCTTTCCACCCTCAGTCAAGTGGTCAAGTGGAACGCGTCAACCAAATTCTAGAAGACATGCTTCGAGCCTCTGTTATCTCGTTCGGAATGGACTGGGAGAAGTGCCTTCCATTTGCCGAATTCGCTTACAACAACAGCTATCAATCTAGCTTGGGTAAATCCCCTTTTGAAGTTCTCTATGGACGACGATGTCGAACACCCCTTAACTGGTCAGAGACCGGGGAAAGACAATTCTTTGGCCCGGATATGATTCAGGAAGCAGAAGAACAAGTTCGTATCGTTCGTGAAAAGTTGAAAACAGCCCAATCTCGTCAAAAGAGTCAATATGACCGAAAACATAAGGCTATGACTTTCGAGGTTGACGAGAAGGCTTATCTTCGGGTCACCCCTCTGAAGGGAACCCATCGTTTCGGTATCAAAGGCAAATTGGCTCCTCGTTACATTGGACCTTTTCGCATTCTTGCCAAACGAGGAGAAGTTGCCTACCAGTTGGAACTACCTCCGCACCTCTCCAGAGTTCACGATGTCTTCCACGTTTCTCAACTCAGGCGTTGCTTCTCGGATCCTATCCGTGAAGTGGACCACGAAACGCTTGATCTCCAAGATAATCTTACATATCGAGAGTACCCCATCCGTATCCTCGATCAAGCCGAACGTACCATGCGACGTCATAATATCAAGTTTCTCAAGGTTCAATGGTCGCACCATTCTGAAGATGAAGCAACTTGGGAAAGGGAGGATCGTCTTCGACTCGAGTATCCCGCCTTCTTCTCGGAGGAACCCAAATCTTGGGACGAGATTCTTTTGAGTGGGGGTGAGTTGTCACACCCTAGCTAGTCATGCATTAGAGTGTTGCATCATGTTTACTCTTTCATCAGAAACTTGAAATGGGGATGACAGAACCCCCAGTCCCCTCTGAAACCAACTAGGGTTACTAAAACAAATTTTCAATGAACCTGAAATGCCCTTCTAAAATGCCCATCATTTTTGCCTTGGTTCAGAACCTCTGCCAAAAATGGTGCACACTTTTCTAGGCCATCCTAGGGTTCTTGAGTTAAATCATAACTATTTGAATTTGGGCATTTAAAATAATATAAAATATTTAAATGCTCAAATATCTCCAAACTAAAATGTTTCATGTTGGAAATAATCCAACTATGAGCCAGGAGTAGTTTGGTGAATTTTGGAGTTGCCTAGGTATTTTTTTTAATTCAACAAAGTTGCAGTTATATTAAATAAAACAGAAAACAGAAAAAAACTAAAAGGGAGAAGCTTACCTGGGCTCCTCCCTGTTCAGCCCGGCCCAGCTAGCCAGCCCAGCACTGTAGCTCCCCGTCGTCTTCCTCCCCACGCCCCGAAGCTGCTGCGTGCTCGCGCGCGCACGGCCGCGCGGCCACCTCCTGCTTGCCGACGCCCTCCTGGCCGCGTGGACGACGCCCGCAGCCCGTCCCGATCCCCCCTGCTCTCGCTCACTCTCCCCCGTTTCTCCCTCGCTCTCTCTCGCTCTCGGCCGAAGCACACCGTCGCCGCCGTTCGCCTTAGCCACTGCCTCCGGCCACCCCTCGCTCCCCCGAGTAGCTCAGAAGCTCCGCCACAACTCCCTCTTCCTCCCCACCGCTCCACGAGTCCCCGGAAGCCCTGCATCGCCGCCACGTTGCCGTTCCCCTCTTCGGGCTCCGACCATCGTCGCCGACGAATTCGCCGTCTCCAGCGCGTCCCCGAGCCCGCTTCGACGCCCACTGCAACCGCGGTGAGCCCCCGAGCCGTTTCCCCCTCTCCTTCCCCTCGTTCCCTCACCGTAGCTGCATCCCCACCTCGGCCGAACCTCCGCCGTCGCCGAGCTCGCCGTCGACGCAGCTCCGGTGACCATTTGGTCACCCCGGCGAGTCCAACACGTTCGCAAGAACCCGTAGAGCATCCCTAGCGCCTCACTTTGCTCGACTTCGAGCTCCAGCACCAATCCCGCGTACGACCAAAACCACTATCGCCGCCGCACTGTTGGTCGCCGCCGGCCAGAACTCCGGCGAGCTGACGTGGCCTAGTTAATTAGCCACTAATCCACCACCTACTGACGCTGACAAGTGGGCCCCAGGGGTTAGTCAAAGCTAACCAGCCCGGGGTCAACGCGGGCTTAGCCCCTGGTCACTGACGTGTGGACCCCACACGTCAGGTTTGACCCGAGCCAGCCCTGTTGACCTGCTGATGTCACTGTGATGTCAGGCTGACGCAGTAAATGATATTTCTGGATTTAATTTAAATCAGGAAATTCCAGAATATTATTTAAACTTCAAAAATTCATAACTTTTATTCTGTAACTCCAAATTGGACAAATAATATATGAAAAATGATCAAAAAAATCCAATCTATCCATCTGTACTATTTTCATGCATGATCAAACAAGTTAACTTGATGTTTCAATCAGAACAAGAAAAGGCACTTTAAAAGGCCATATTTGAATTTGGAATTTGAATCTTTGATTCAAATTTGCTCAAACACATCTGGTTTTAGTTGCATTAGCCCAACACACTCATATTGCCATGTTTCGTGCATGCATCATATTGTTGCACATTGTTTGGTGATGCCTGTGTATCGTTATCCTTTGCGACAGGATCTGTCCCCGAGGAGTACCGTGATTACCCTAACGAGGAATCGTATCCGTGCAACGAACCATCAGGCAAGCAACCAACCATTTGATCATATCGATACAATCCCATGTTCTCGCTCCTGCTCTCTTTTACTGCATTAAGACAACGCGATTCAAACTGCTGTGTGCTACGGTAGTTGAACCCATTTCCTCTGCATGACCTGTCATTGCCACAGTAACTAGATGAAACCCACAAGCATGTGTAGGAGTTGATTGAGCCATATGTATGTGTTGTTCCTACCTTGCTATGCCTGCTATGCTTAGAGTCGTGTCAGGTCTGGTTCATCTGGGTGATGGGCTAGAGTGAAATGATTATGTCGGTAATGAGAGTGGTGTGGTGAACACGATTTGGTAAAGGTATCGATGAGAGGCCATGTAGGAGTACATGGTGGGTTGTTTCATTGAAGCCGACCTTAAGCACTGAGATCTGTATGTGTGATTTAAGAATCAGCTACTACCATGCATTGGGCCCGAAACCAATGGACCCTCTCGACTTCTTATTCACCCTAGCTCTCCGTCCAGGAGTTGCAAGTAGTTTCTGGTGTTTGTAGCCTACTAGAGGCCGTGGACAGCGCTGACCGTAGGGGTGGGCTGTGATGCGGTAGGTACGTGGCCGGGTGTACCGAATACCCGTTAGGTATCTCGGGAACCCTGTTCACATCGTTCGGGGCCGTATGGGAAACCTCGGCCGGACTCCCTGCGGATGGAACCTGAATAGGCGATAAACCTGGACTGGAGGCTTAGGTGATTAGGTAGGTCGTGGCCGACACCCACGTTGGGCTTCCGCTTGAAGGTTGCCGAGTACATGTCGTGTAAACGACGATAAGTGGTGAGAGCGTGTATGAAGAAGTACACCCCTGCAGGGTTAACATGATCTATTCGAATAGCCGCGTCCGCGGTAAAGGACTACTTGGTTGCCTATACAGTTCATAGACAAGTAAATGGAAACTATTAAAAGCCTCAAGATAAGTGTGAGTGCTGAGGATGGCTCTTCCGTAGGAAGACGGAGGTGGATCCTCGGTAGTGTATTGAAGTGGTGAATAGTGGACTCGTGTGTGCAAAACTATTTCAAATGGAGTATCGTAGGATAGTCTAGCCAAGAGTCAAAGCTGGCTTGCTGCAATAACTCCACCAACCCTTCTTGATACTATGCATGTATGTAGGATCTGATGTAAGTCTTGCTGAGTACCTTTGTACTCATGTTGCTATAATCTACATTTTTACAGAAGACGCTGCAACCCCTTCTGATGGGTTCTATGTAGACGTTGACATCAACGAGTAGGCTAAAGACCCAGGTGGTGACCCTGAACTTGTGGAGGACCACATAGTATAGCCAGGCTTTCCAAGCCTCTTTTATTTTACTAGTTGTCTGTACTCAGACAAGTTACTTCCGCTGTTGGCTTGTATGATTGTATAACTTGTATGTTGGGTCGTGAGACCCGTAACTTTGTGTGTATATTATGTATGGCTCCCTGAGCCTTAAATAAAGTACTTGTGTCGTAGAGTCATGTTGTGATGCTTCGTTGTATTTGCACATATCGAGCATAATGTGTGTATGATTGAAATGCTTGGTATGTGTGGGATCTGACTATCTAGTTGTTTATCTTTAGTAGCCTCTCTTACCGGGAAATGTCTCCTAGTGTTACCGCTGAGCCATGGTAGCTTGCTACTGCTCTGGAACACTTAGGCTGGCCGGCATGTGTCCTTCTTCGTTCCTGTGTCTGTCCCTTTGGGGAAATGTCACGCTTTGAGTACCGGAGTCCTGTTAGCCTGCTACAGCCCGGTTTACCGGAGTCCTGCTAGCCCAGTGCTACAGCCCGGACCCACTTGCTGATGACCGACACGTTCGAAGCTGGGTCATGGATGCCTGTCCCTGTAAGTCTGTGCCACTTTAGGTTTACGACTAGTCATGTCAGCCCGGGCTCTTTATCATATGGATGCTAGCGACACTATCATATACGTGAGCCAAAAGGCGCAAACGGTCCCGGGAAAAAGGTAAGACGACACCCGTGGGGATACCGTGCGTGAGGCCGCAAAGTGATATGAGGTGTTACCAGCTAGATCGATGTGACATCGAGTCGGGGTCGTGACAAAACTGTTCCACATCCCATGATAAGAATTATCTATTCACCCATGATCTCACACGATCGCCACCACTCTGTACGTGGGTGACACATGTCGCTAGGATGAGAAGGGTCAGGGGCACTGAGGGAGTCCTGGATTAGGGGGTCTCCGGACAGCTGGATTAGGGGGTCTCCTGACAGCTGGATTAGGGGGTCTCCGGACAGCCGGATTATATCCTTTGGCCGGACTGTTGGACTATGAAGATACAAGATTGAAGACTTTGTCTCGTGTCCAGATGGGACTCTACTTGGCGTGGAAGGCAAGCTAGGTGACGGTGTCCTGGACTAGGGGGTACTCACCACGTCATCTCCCGATCTATTAGATTGGGCCGAGGACCCCCATGGCCGTATACTCATGGGCCAGTACGGACAGCTGCCGCATACAAGGAATATTCCACAAGACTTAACGATCAAGACAAGGACTCCTCCCCACCGGCGTATTCGGCTAGGACTATTGTTATCCTAGGCCTCTGGTGCATTATATAAACCGAGGCCAGACTAGTCGATAGATCATATACATACAATCATACCATAGGCTAGCTTCTAGGGTTTACCCTCTCCGATCTCGTGGTAGATCTACTCTTGTACTACCCATATCATCAATATTAATCAAGCAGGAAGTAGGGTTTTATCTCCATCAAGAGGGCCCGAACCTGGGTAAGACATCGTGCCCCCTGCCTTCTGTTACCATCCACCTTAGACGCATAGTTCGGGACCCCCTACTCGAGATCCACCGGTTTTGACACCGACATTGGTGCTTTCATTGAGAGTTCCGCTGTGTGATCGACAAAAGGATCGATGACTCGCCGGCAGATCAACTGCGACTTCGGCGTCTCCATCACCAGTTCGACTGGTCACCTTGGTTCGACCAAGAATTGCACCCTGTGTTCGGATCACCATGTTCGGATGAGGGCCTTCATCAAACATCAACTCCGATCTCTATCAAGATCACGGAGGAATCATCTATGGAGCTCGGGGGCTCAACGTCAACATTGCCCTCAAGCGACCGTGCTGTTTTTTTGAAGCGAACTCGTATCTGCCGCCACCACCTCCTCGAGTATCGCTTTGACGATCGCTTTGGTGGAATTGTGCGGAATTGAGTCTATAACAACCCTAGAAAATTTCGTCGAGTTCCGATGGAGGAATCTCTGGCAATCCACGATATACTGGAGCCCTGTCAAATTTGGATGGGAATTTGGATGAGTTTAGGGCGTGGTGTCCAGCTTCTAGCTCGGATGTCCTTTGGAAGATCCAACCGTTGATCGGCTGCGGAATTCCTATATCCACCACCTCTCAAAATTTCAGCTCGATCCGACCGTCCAAACTCCGGGAACCTTCAGATTAGTGCATCACTTTTCGGATCTGTTTTCTGTGCGAAAACGAATGCGACCCGAGTTCATTTTTTTTATGAACGGGATTTCGGACATCCCTTTTGAAGGAAGTTTTGTATGGGGTATTGTGTTTTGTTCCCGAACACATCCCACTAACTTTAATATCTTTTGAACATGATCTTCAACATCATGCTGGTGTCAAACCAGTCCGGCAATATTACTCCACGGCTGCCGACCTGCGCTAGACACGTTGTCACTTTAGCCGAGCTCAACTTCTTCGGATCATCATCTCGGCAAGCCGAACAAGAGTCCGGCATCGCGAAGGATAAATCATCATCAACATCGCCGCCCCACGGATTACACGGAGCGGGCATACCGGCATCGTTGCACGGTTGCTTCATCAAGCCGACATCGACCATGTCACGACCTGCATCGACAGGGCCACACTATTGCTTCTTCAAGCTGGTATCCATCACGCTGACCTACTTCGACTCATCGGCTGACATCGAGGCTTCGACATCTCGGCTGGACTGGGGGCTTCGCCATCTCTTCATCAACCTACTCCGGACACTTCGGCATCACTAGCCGACCAGCTCCGTCACGTTAGCCGGGCCGAGGGCTTTGCCTCGGCGAGTCAACCTTTACCAGCATTGCCATGCTGTCGTTTTATCTCCCATCAGGCAATGGGTGTGCGGAGGGAGTCCCAATTTTGGGAATCACCTTCCTTCGGATTGCTACAACAAATAAACCAGGTGCTATTAATCCCAGTATTTTTTGCTTGTTTGGGTTCATTTTTTCCAAGAAATTATTACTCTGGTTTGTCCATGATATGTACACAGGTCTATCAAATGGTGACTGCATTAACGACGGTCGCGTGGTGGTTCGATCAGTTTCCGTACATAGTCTGGCGAACGCCGCATCCGGAGCTCGGACTGACCTGTGAATTCAGGCTTTGCCACGCCTTTACTACATCACGCCGACGCCCTGCATCGACATTGACTTCGGCGCCAGGCCATATTTCTTCTATTCCTCACTTTGCATAAATTATTTATTATGCAACATTTTTTTAATCATCATTATTACTATTATCTCCGGTTTGCACTATTTTTTGTGCACAGGAAAATGATCCGGGGACTTCGGCGTCACTCTGCCGGTCTGTATTGACCGTGCTATGTCACCACTTTGGCGTGTCGAGCTCTCCGCTCCGCCACCTCGGGACCAGCTTGGGGGATGGAACCTTGCCCCGCATCAAGCTCGGACCGCGTCATCAATATCGAAAACATTAACCAGCTAAGTCACTTTCATGCTCAAAGCTTTAATTTCTAACTTGCGTCCGGTTCGACCAAGCATTATACTTTTTTGGAAAAAAGTTGCTTGTAAAAAATTTCCTTGTCCAAACTTTGTTTGTGACGCATAAATTCAAATACCTTCATTTGGGGGCTTCCTTCATGAAGCTTTTCCACTTGCATATGATTATACTTGTACGGCTTCATTCCTTGTTCGTGTATTACGCCACAATATGCACCATATTGACTTAAGCGATTTGCAAGCTGGGTTGCCTCACTCCTGTGTTTACCCCTACGTTCCCGATTGTTCGGCTAGGGAGTAAAGGGAGCACCTCTGCGATTGTCACGATCAGGTCGCCCGAGCCGGACCTCAGACTAGGTGAAGCCGAAAGCTAGCGCTCTTATAGTTTTCAATGATGGCCGGCACACAACGGAACTCATGAGTACAAAAAATCTATTGCACAAGTCTCATAATAACAATGAGCACCGAAGAAAGGTATCGGTGGGGGTACTATTTTCTTCGAAGATGCTTCTTACACTTCACGATAATATAGCATAAGTTCCCTGAGCGCGCTTTGTCTGTTACAGCCTTATGGCCTGATTGCCTGGTTATTGGAAACACCGTCGATATTCTCGACCGATGGAGTACATAACACTTTTTGGTCCTTGACCGAAGAGGGAGAAGCTGACGGTCGGTTAAGACGCGTTTAAAGTTCGGTTGAACATAGATATGATATAAGTACTTCGGTACATGCAATCATTCTTCTACCCAAGTCACTTGGGGGCTCTTAAGTTTATTTGAGCCGCTTTATAATAAGTGTTCTTCTTCTTAGTCGTTGCAAAGTTT
The DNA here is from genome assembly GCF_018294505.1 of Triticum aestivum. Taxonomy (NCBI): domain Eukaryota; kingdom Viridiplantae; phylum Streptophyta; class Magnoliopsida; order Poales; family Poaceae; genus Triticum; species Triticum aestivum. The sequence continues at coordinate 47,887,881 of NC_057803.1, forward strand.
TATGTCAGGACCCCGACTCGATGCCACATAGGTCTAGCATGTAACACCTCATATCACTTTGCGGCCTCACGCACGGTATTCCCACGGGTGTCGCCTTACCTTTGCCCGGGACCGTTTGCGTCTTTTGGCACACGTATATGATAGTGTCGCTAGCACCCATATGGTAAGGAGCCCGGGCTGACATGGCTAGTCGTAAACCCAAAGTGGCACAGACTTACAGGGACAGGCATCCATGACCCAGCATCGAACGTGTCGGTCATCAGCGAGTGAATCCAGGCTGTAGCACTGGGCTAGCAGGACTCCGGTGAACCGGGCTGTAGCGGGCTAGCAGGACTCCGGTATTCATCGCGTGACATTTCCCCGAAGGGACAGACACAGGAACGAAGAAGGACACATGCCGGCCAGCCTAAGTGTTCCGGAGCAGTAGCAAGCTACCAAGGCTCAATGGAAACACTAGGAGACATTTCCCGGTAAAAGAGGCTACTAAAGATAAACAACTAGATGGTCAGATCCCACACATACCAAGCATTTCAATAACATACACACAATATGCTCGATATGTGCAAATACAACATGGCATCACAACATGACTCTACGACTCAAGTATTTATTCAATAGGCTCCGAGGAGCGAGATATTACAAACATGGGTCTCATGACCCAACAATCAGAGCATACAAGTCAAAACACAAGCGGAAGCTATCATGTCTGAGTACAGACATCTATAAATGAAAAAGGCTGAGAAGCCTGACTATCTATCAGATCCTGCCGAGGGCACAAGATCGTAGCTGAGGTATCAAGCTAAACGTCGAAGTCCACGCGAAACTACTAGTGAGACCGAAGTCTCTCTGCAAAAACATAAAATAGGCAAACGTGAGTACAAATGTACCCAGCAAGACTTACATCAGAACTAACTACATATGCATCATTATCAACAAAGGGGATGGTGGGGTTTAACTGCAGCAAGCCAGCTTTGACTCGGTGGCTATCCTGAACTACGACTGCAATGTAACTCTTTTGAGGTGGCGCACACGAGTCCACATATTCACCAACCAATACACCACTATGAATCCGCTCCCGTCTCCCTACGAGAGCGCCATCCATAGCACTCACGCTTATCTTGCGTATTTTAGAGTATCCACTTTCACTTGTCTATGAACTGATATAAGCAACCCAGAAGTCCTTTACCGCGGACACGGCTATTCGAATAGATGATGTTAACCCTGCAGGGGTGTACTTCTTCATACATGTTTCCACCACTTAGCGTCTGCACACGACATGTGCTCGGCAGACTTCAAGCGAAAGCCGACGTGGGTGTAGACCACGACCTACCTAAACACTCAAGTCTCTAGTCCAGGTTTATCGCCTATTCGGGTTCCATCCATGAGGAGATCCGGCCGGAGTTTCGCTCACAGCCCCAAACAATGTGAACAGGGTTCCGTGACACCAAACGGGCGCCCGGTATACCCGGCCACGTGCCTACCGCATCACAGCCCACCCCTACGGTCAGCGCTATCCACGGCCTCCAGCATACTACAAACACCAGAAACTACTTGCAACTCCTGGACAGAGGACGAGGGTGAATAAGAAGTCGAGCGGGGTCATATTTCAGGGCCCAATGTATGGTAGTAGCTGAATCATGGATCACAAACACAGAACTCAGTTCCTGAGGACGGCTGCAATGAGACAACCCACCATGTACTCCTACATGGCCTCTCACCGCTACCTTTACCAAATCGTGTTCACACACTTAGCTCACACACAGTAGGACATGTTCACACGCCTCTGATTCATCCCCGATGAATCAGACCTGACTCAACTCTAAGCAGTAGCAGGCATGACAAACAAACATGAATGAGCAGGCACAACAGGGCTCAAACAACTCCTACTCATGCTAGTGGGTTTCATCTATTTACTGTGGAATGACAGGTCATGCAGAGGATAAAGGGGTTCAGCTACCGCAGCAAGTAACAGAAAAATCGGTGTTGTCCTAATGCATTAAAAGAGAGCAGGAGCGAGAGAGTAGGATTGTATCGGAATGAACAAGGGGGTTTTGCTTGCCTGGCACTTCTGAAGATAACATTGAGTCTTCATCAGTGTCAACGATCACATCATCGGTATCACGTCTATCGAGAGGGGACAATTACCGGCAACACAGAAGGGAACACAATCAATGCAATGCACAATATGATGCATGATCATGACATGGCAAAATGAATGTGTTTTGAGCTAATGCAACTAGCAACAGATTAAATGAAGTTGGTTTGAATACAAGATTCAAATTCAAACTCCATATGTGATTATTTAAATGTCATTCACTTCATTTGTCCTAAACAGTAGTGATAAGTTGCTCTAACATGCATGAAAATGGTACAGATGGAATCCTTGAATTTTTCTGATAATTTTTCATATATAAATTATTTAATTTGGAGTTACGGTTAATTTTCTATGATTTATTGAAGTTTTAGCTATTTTCTGGAATTTATAAATCATTTCCTAATTTATTTTAATTCCAGAAAGGAATTATTGCGTCAGCATGACCTCATGCTGACCTCAGCAGGTCAACGGGCGCCGTCCAGGTCAAACTGACCTGTGGGCCCTGCGTGTCAGTGTCTGGACTAACTAACCTAATTAAGATTAATCCTAACTAACTTGGTTAGCCGGGCGGGGCCCGCATGTCAGTGAGTCAGTGACTTAGTTAAAATTAGTTATTATCTTAACCAAGAGTTAGCAGGGGACGGGCCCACACGTCAGTGACCCAGGGGGGTCAAATCCCTGGTCAACCGGGGCTAATCCACCGGCGACATGACGCCGGCGAGGCCCGAGACGGCGGCGATGCGCGGAATCGCAGTACAGGCCACGGATCGAGGCGCGGATGGCACCGTTGGAACCCCGAGCCTCGTCCGCGTCCTCTGGTGCTAGTGGGGTTGCCGGAGACGACTCAGATCGACGGCGGCGTCCACTTCCGCGGCGGCCGGAGCTCGGCTAATTGCGGGTGTGGTGCTGCAGCTCATAGGTGGGTGAACGGAGGTGCTAGGCAGCACCTAAAGGGCGGCAGGAGCATGTCGGAGCTGCTATGCGAGGCAGAGGTGCTCGGGGCACGGAGCTCGCCGGCCATGGCGGACGGCGGCTTCGGGTGCTCGTGGGGCAGCGGCTACAGGGCGCGCGCGAGAGAGAGAGGTGAGGGGAAACGACGGTAAGCTCACAGGGGGGCAGCAGGGTGGCTCAGTGGGCTCGGGGACGCGCCAGACGTCTCGAATCGACGGCGGTGAGCTTCGGTGGCCGGCGACGGAACAGCGATGGTGGCGGCGTTGCAGGGCCTCCGGAGGGCCGTGGGTCGGTGGGGAGGAAGGAGGGGGTCGAGGCGGAGCCTTTGAGCGCATCGGCGAGGCTAGGGGTGGCCGGTGGCCACGAGGGAGCTCGGCGGCGGCGGCGAGCGTGTTCGGTGAGGTGGGAAACGGCGAGAGAGGGAGCAGGGAAGAGTGAGAGAGGTCGGGCGGATCGGGACGACACCGGGGCATTCATCCACGCGGCCAGGGGAAGCAGGAGGTGGCCAGGGGAAGTAGGAGGTGGCCGAGGCAGCGTCGGCGCGCGCCATGCCTCGCCTCTGTTCGTCCTCCTGGCAGAGGAGGAAGAGGACAAGGGGGAGGAGGTGGGCTGGGCCGGCTGGGGAGCTGGGCCAGGTAAGTGGCGCCAGGTAGGTGGCCCAGGTGGCCTTCTCTCCCTCTCTCTGTTTTTATTTATTGTTTTCTATTTTTGTTCTGTTTTATTTAATTGCCACTGAATTTTAATTCAAACAGAGTTTGAAAACAGTGCCAAAACTCCCCTGGATATTTTTAAGTCACTTAATGGACTTCTCCACATATACAAAAATATCTCAGGTCATTTGAAAATATATTCATTATATATTATGAATATAACTCCAAATTCAAATAAAATATTGATTTAAAATCAGAGCCCAATAATTCCTTAGAAATGTCCCAAAATTTTGGTTTGATTTATAATTCTTGCCAAAATTGTCAGAGCTATTTCTAGGGCATTTTGGATTTACTGATTGCAGTTTTAGGGTTTCTTGCCCCTCTTTTATTTAAGTTTTTGAGGCTTCCAAAATTCCCTCAATTCAAATTTTCAGAATTTAAACATGATGCACACATGAGCTAGCCCAGAGCACTACCAGCAGCTAGGGATGTGACAACTCACCCCCACTAAACAAGAATCTCGTCTCGAGATTCAAGCGTAGGGTAGGGTGAAGGGATAACGCAGACTAGTACAATCTTCACGATCCAGGGTGCACTTCATAAGAGCGTTGATTCAATCACCATCTTTGTCTTGTCGTCGTGTTCTGAGAACTCCAACTAACATGACAACGAGAGGAAAGGAAAGACCCTAAAAGAATCGTTCTTCTCGAAGGTCGAACAACTCAGGATTAACTCATGGAATGAGACATAGCAACATCTCTCGAGCTGAGGGACGAAGCACTCATCCATAAGAATGGAGTGAGGCAGATGACGAAGGTTCACTAGGTAGACGACAATTCCACACCTAAGAATGTGGTGATCGGTTGTCAACATAGCGAGGAGTTGAATTGCCATGATACCACGACGAAACATCATGGAGTAGGGTGATTCGTAGATTATTACCTTAAGTGGCAAAAAGAATTACCTTTGATTCAAAGATCATTGAAACTCTCCATACCGGCCTAAGGCAATTCACAACGTTCGTTTGGAGGGGGTCGGTAGAATGCGCATACTCGGACTTGGATGATGTGGATTACCTTGTTGAAGACAACGTAATGGATGAATTTTGCTTATCACCGGAAATGGAAGAGACCCATGGTAGAATGGCACATTGGCGGTGCAAGCTGGGAACAAAATGCAAATGTTGGGAATGATTCTGGTAACTGGGGAAGAACCCAACAATAGAGAGTGAATTCACTGTTGGAGTGGTTATAGCATAACCGAGGAAATCTGGGGCAATCCCAGCTAGTGCCGATGATAAGACGTAGCGCTTGTGCGTGCTCTCAAGAACTTGAGCATTTCCACAATCATCAAGGTTTTATCAACAACCGCGTCAAGGGTGCTGACAACACAACATACTACCATGATGAATAATGATGGATGATGCAGATGCAAAGGAAGATAACACCTTCTCAGATTTCACCCTTGGCGGGGCCAAGGAAATAAAATCTGGATGATCGACCGAGAGACATTTAGCACTCCGCTTCTAATGTTCTCCTTGATGTGCTAGTGTAACCCATTCATAGATATGGTTTGATATCTAGAACATCAAGTAAAAAGGTCGGACTTCGGGAGCACAGGAATCCATAGGGGTAACTAGGGAGTAAATCCTACGAAATCCCTATGGGGAGGTGGCCAACTTCTCCAATCAAGATACTACAATAATAGGTCTCCTGGCGGGGTGTGTTGGCCACGACATCCACCTTACTGGTTTCCGAGGGACCGATATTATAGTTCTTGGGAAATGTTCCAACCATTATATCTGCCTGAGATTCAGATCTGGTTGGTGTCAGGATATTCCAGACTCATCAAGTCTAGGAAGAAAAATGAAAGTTTGCAACACAAATCGACGAGATGACGTTGCGAGATTCTCGGGGAGCGAACTACGATAGCAAGCTCCAAAACATGAGCTGGTTCTGCTACACACATGTGAACACGTTGTCCCAGACAAACATTATCACATGGTAGTCTTACAACAAAACACTACCGAGTTCAGGTGGGGAACCATCATTAATGACATCGAAGTCTCCACGCGTGGAAGTCCAAAGAGTTCACCTTGGACAGACTCCTTTATCTTTGAACAACTCAATCAGTGGCTTGGTGTGCTAGGATATACATATAGAATGGAGGTTGCAAATCTCCAGACCACAGAATACCTCGCACATATGCATGACTGACTTGGGATGATTCCAGAGGAAGCAAAACTAACTTTCTCAAATTCACGGCGGCAACTTTCACCAAATGCACGTGTATAAGAGGAAGTCACTCCTTTCATCAACAAATACTTCATGAGCTAGCATGAAGAAAATGCTTTCAAAAGTTTCCAACACTAGCTTAATGTCCAACAAAATCATGGAGGAGATAAGGATGTTGTCAATGGGCTCAACAACAATTCATCTAGGTTTCCTTCTAAAAGGAATTCCATAGTTAAGTGAACACGGTGATAGCATTGGTCAGACCAAAGATGTAATGGTGTATGCGCGAGGGATCAACCACGAATAAGACAACATTACGAGCATCGTTGGTACTGACTTGATTTGACGATAGCCCACACTCAAATCAAAGGATTGATAAGACAATAGGTCCAGCAACTGATCACAGGGACCAATCGATGAAGATACCGTCTTTCTTCAACACACACTACACAAGAATATCCCTTTGGAACGAACTAAGTCAGGCAAGCTTTTATCTTCCAACCCTCCAAGTTGTTGTTTAGCTTAACTAACTAGCTCAGGGATATCTAACACCGATTCTTGGAGAGAAGGTGGTTCACAAGAAACCAACTTGATCACAAGCCCAACATAACAGTCAGGAAATAACCCGGTAATACTTCTGAGAAGATATTCAGAAAATCACGAACCACCGGTATGTTACTAAGCTCGAGAACAATCTTGCTTTTCAGGGCAAGACGATATGATCAATAGAGCAAGGATTTGAAATAATCCTAACTCATCGATCGAGGAGTGAACCAGGAGAATGGACTAGGTAGCATGATCAACTTTAGAATGATGATTCAAAACCAACACGCTAAGAATGAAATTATTGTCCTTTAACTACCCAGCAACGAGGTTGCTAGGCGTATTGATTTCACACATCACAATTCATTTGGCGGTATTCCGGTTGCATCAACACGAAGACCGAGGAATGACTAATGATGGCAAGAAGTATCACTGTACCAAGAGTTCATAGGATGGTGTGCAATTCCCATGACATTCTTGATATAAAGATGGTAATACTCCAAGGTAGAACAGAACAAAAGCTGGATTAGCAATTTGATCTGCGGAGCACAACTTCTTTGACCCAATCCTGGATATGGAAGAGGTAATGGAGTTTGTTTCTCCTAGTCATTCTGAATGGAATGGCTTGACGGACCACAAGAGTAATAGGCATCGATGAACGAATGCACACATAATCTTGACTATCAATTGATAGACGAGGGTCAGAAGACAACTAAAGAGGGACAACTCAAAGGAACATACGATTTTCTGAGTTGTGGATGCATAGATTAATATGTCGAACGAATTCAACATATTTCTTCCGGATAACCCATGCAGAAAGGTAGAACTGGCAGAGTCACGATTTATGAATGGAGAACTCCTCAAGAATAATCCTGTTGTGATATTTCAGTTCAACGAGGAACTTCTGCCATAAGTAGTTCATGGTATTTGGAAGAAGAAGATACCACGGACTTCAAGGACTATCGCAAAGGTTACTTATATCCTAAAGGCACTAGCAATTACTATCAACATGAAATAGGTAGAGTGAATCTCGGGTTCAGAACCCAGCAGTAGAATGCCTACTAACTAATAACATCACGGGATGCTTTTGAGAATGATGGCCAGAATCATCACACTGGGAATACAAATCATGGCTAAATTACTAGATGATCCCCTAAGACACCTAGGGTCATAATAATACCTCCAACATATATGTCAAGGTAACGGAGTACCTCAACTCACTGATTAGTGTGGTTAATCTGGCCCATGGGAACAATGAAACGGGAAGAAAGGATTTGCAAATGCATCAGACTACTTAGAAACCTGGGATGACTCGGACAGCATAACGGCTGTAAATGCTCAGAAAAGATTTGAGACATTCACAAAAATGGTGGCATAACCACTCAGAAGCACAATATCACGGTTTCGAGATCAACAATTAACATACGGAAGTAGTAGGAACTGAACTGAGACTTAAATCCAACAATCTTATAAGTCCACTGATTAGTAACACGTGATCCTGATGAGAAGAAGAGATAGCCTAGTTCTTAATCCCCGCAGGAAAGATAAGATGACTCAGATCAGAAGGCATGAGGTATAAGGAGTAAAAGAGCCTTACGTTCCATCCCACAATCAATTCCCTTATATAACTAAAGAATTTCTAGACTCAACTTCGACCGGTTTGGCTTGATAATCCTACATGCAGTCAAGCTCTGATACCAACGCTGTCAGGACCCCGACTCGATGCCACATAGGTCTAGCATGTAACACCTCATATCACTTTGCGGCCTCATGCACGGTATTCCCACGGGTGTCGCCTTACCTTTGCCCGGGACCATTTGCGTCTTTTGGCACACGTATATGATAGTGTCGCTAGCACCCATATGGTAAGGAGCCCGGGCTGACATGGCTAGTCGTAAACCCAAAGTGGCACAGACTTACAGGGACAGGCATCCATGACCCAGCATCGAACGTGTCGGTCATCAGCGAGTGAATCCAGGCTGTAGCACTGGGCTAGCAGGACTCCGGTGAACCGGGCTGTAGCGGGCTAGCAGGACTCCGGTATTCATCGCGTGACATTTCCCCGAAGGGACAGACACAGGAACGAAGAAGGACACATGCCGGCCAGCCTAAGTGTTCCGGAGTAGTAGCAAGCTACCAAGGCTCAATGGAAACACTAGGAGACATTTCCCGATAAAAGAGGCTACTAAAGATAAACAACTAGATGGTCAGATCCCACACATACCAAGCATTTCAATAACATACACACAATATGCTCGATATGTGCAAATACAACATGGCATCACAACATGACTCTACGACTCAAGTATTTATTCAATAGGCTCCGAGGAGCGAGATATTACAAACATGGGTCTCATGACCCAACAATCAGAGCATACAAGTCAAAACACAAGCGGAAGCTATCATGTCTGAGTACAGACATCTATAAATGAAAAAGGCTGAGAAGCCTGACTATCTATCAGATCCTGCCGAGGGCACAAGATCGTAGCTGAGGTATCAAGCTAAACGTCGAAGTCCACGCGAAACTACTAGTGAGACCGAAGTCTCTCTGCAAAAACATAAAATAGGCAAACGTGAGTACAAATGTACCCAGCAAGACTTACATCAGAACTAACTACATATGCATCATTATCAACAAAGGGGATGGTGGGGTTTAACTGCAGCAAGCCAGCTTTGACTCGGTGGCTATCCTGAACTACGACTGCAATGTAACTCTTTTGAGGTGGCGCACACGAGTCCACATATTCACCATATCAATACACCACTATGGATCCGCTCCCGTCTCCCTACGAGAACGCCATCCATAGCACTCACGCTTATCTTGCGTATTTTAGAGTATCCACTTTCACTTGTCTATGAACTGATATAAGCAACCCAGAAGTCCTTTTCCGCGAACACGGCTATTCGAATAGATGATGTTAACCCTGCAGGGGTGTACTTCTTCATACATGTTTCCACCACTTAGCGTCTGCACACGACATGTGCTCGGCAGACTTCAAGCGAAAGCCGACGTGGGTGTAGACCACGACCTACCTAAACACTCAAGTCTCTAGTCCAGGTTTATCGCCTATTCGGGTTCCATCCATGAGGAGATCCGGCCGGAGTTTCGCTCACAGCCCCAAACGATGTGAACAGGGTTCCGTGACACCAAACGGGCGCCCGGTATACCCGGCCACGTGCCTACCACATCACAGCCCACCCCTACGGTCAGCGCTGTCCACGGCCTCCAGCATACTACAAACACCAGAAACTACTTGCAACTCCTGGACAGAGGACGAGGGTGAATAAGAAGTCGAGCGGGGTCATATTTGAGGGCCCAATGTATGGTAGTAGCTGAATCATGGATCACAAACACAGAACTCAGTTCCTGAGGACGGCTGCAATGAGACAACCCACCATGTACTCCTACATGGCCTCTCACTGCTACCTTTACCAAATCGTGTTCACACACTTAGCTCACACACAGCAGGACATGTTCACACGCCTCTGATTCATCCCCGATGAATCAGACCTGACTCAACTCTAAGCAGTAGCAGGCATGACAAACAAACATGAATGAGTAGGCACAACAGGGCTCAAACAACTCCTACTCATGCTAGTGGGTTTCATCTATTTACTGTGGCAATGACAGGTCATGCAAAGGATAAAGGGGTTCAGCTACCGCAGCATGTAACAGTTGAATCGGTGTTGTCCTAATGCAGTAAAAGAGAGCAGGAGCGAGAGAGTGGGATTGTATCGGAATGAACAAGGGGGTTTTGCTTGCCTGGCACTTCTGAAGATAACATTGAGTCTTCATCAGTGTCAACGATCACATCATCGGTATCACGTCTATCGAGAGGGGACAATTACCGGCAACACAAAAGGGAACACAATCAATGCAATGCACAATATGATGCATGATCATGACATGGCAAAATGAATGTGTTTTGAGCTAATGCAACTAGCAACAGATTAAATGAAGTTGGTTTGAATACAAGATTCAAATTCAAACTCCATATGTGATTATTTAAATGTCATTCACTTCATTTGTCCTAAACAGTAGTGATAAGTTGCTCTAACATGCATGAAAATGGTACAGATGGAATCCTTGAATTTTTCTGATAATTTTTCATATATAAATTATTTAATTTGGAGTTACGGTTAATTTTCTATGATTTATTGAAGTTTTAGCTATTTTCTGGAATTTATAAATCATTTCCTAATTTATTTTAATTCCAGAACGGAATTATTGCGTCAGCATGACCTCATGCTGACCTCAGCAGGTCAACGGGCGCCGTCCAGGTCAAACTGACCTGTGGGCCCTGCGTGTCAGTGTCTGGACTAACTAACCTAATTAAGATTAATCCTAACTAACTTGGTTAGCCGGGCGGGGCCCGCATGTCAGTGAGTCAGTGACTTAGTTAAAATTAGTTATTATCTTAACCAAGAGTTAGCAGGGGACGGGCCCACACGTCAGTGACCCAGGGGGGTCAAATCCCTGGTCAACCGGGGCTAATCCACCGGCGACATGACGCCGGCGAGGCCCGAGACGGCGGCGATGCGCGGAATCGCAGTACAGGCCACGGATCGAGGCGCGGATGGCACCGTTGGAACCCCGAGCCTCGTCCGCGTCCTCTGGTGCTAGTGGGGTTGCCGGAGACGACTCAGATCGACGGCGGCGTCCACTTCCGCGGCGGCCGGAGCTCGGCTAAGTGCGGGTGTGGTGCTGCAGCTCATAGGTGGGTGAACGGAGGTGCTAGGCAGCACCTAAAGGGCGGCAGGAGCATGTCGGAGCTGCTATGCGAGGCAGAGGTGCTCGGGGCACGGAGCTCGCCGGCCATGGCGGACGGCGGCTTCGGGTGCTCGTGGGGCGGCGGCTACAGGGCGCGCGCGAGAGAGAGAGGTGAGGGGAAACGACGGTAAGCTCACAGGGGGGCAGCAGGGTGGATCAGTGGGCTCGGGGACGCGCCAGACGTCTCGAATCGACGGCGGTGAGCTTCGGTGGCCGGCGACGGAACGGCGATGGTGGCGGCATTGCAGGGCCTCCGGAGGGCCGTGGGTCGGTGGGGAGGAAGGAGGGGGTCGAGGCGGAGCCTTTGAGCGCATCGGCGAGGCTAGGGGTGGCCGGTGGCCACGAGGGAGCTCGTCGGCGGCGGCGAGCGTGTTCGGTGAGGTGGGAAACGGCGAGAGAGGGAGCAGGGAAGAGTGAGAGAGGTCGGGCGGATCGGGACGACACCGGGGCATTCATCCACGCGGCCAGGGGAAGCAGGAGGTGGCCAGGGGAAGCAGGAGGTGGCCGAGGCAGCGTCGGCGCGCGCCACGCCTCGCCTCTGTTCGTCCTCCTGGCAGAGGAGGAAGAGGACAAGGGGGAGGAGGTGGGCTGGGCCGGCTGGGGAGCTGGGCCAGGTAAGTGGCGCCAGGTAGGTGGCCCAGGTGGCCTTCTCTCCCTCTCTCTGTTTTTATTTATTGTTTTCTATTTTTGTTTTGTTTTATTTAATTGGCACTGAATTTTAATTCAAACAGAGTTTGAAAACAGTGCCAAAACTCCCCTGGATATTTTTAAGTCACTTAATGGACTTCTCCACATATACAAAAATATCTCAGGTCATTTGAAAATATATTCATTATATATTATGAATATAACTCCAAATTCAAATAAAATATTGATTTAAAATCAGAGCCCAATAATTCCTTAGAAATGTCCCAAAATTTTGGTTTGATTTATAATTCTTGCCAAAATTGTCAGAGCTATTTCTAGGGCATTTTGGATTTACTGATTGCAGTTTTAGGGTTTCTTGCCCCTCTTTTATTTAAGTTTTTGAGGCTTCCAAAATTCCCTCAATTCAAATTTTCAGAATTTAAACATGATGCACACATGAGCTAGCCCAGAGCACTACCAGCAGCTAGGGATGTGACATTTTATTATTATTATTAATCACTCCTTTTTTTGACACGAGTGTGCGGTCACTAGCCGGGGAGCCTAATTTCTCTCTCAAAGCCGCTAGAGTTTAGTTTGCTAAACTGGCCCGATGAGAAGTACTCCGCCCTCGGAATAGGAGGTTGAAGCCGTAGGCTGACCCGCTCGAAGTCTTGAGATAGGATATATCATGTTAAAGCACGACAGAAGCACTTCTTTTTTCTAAGACCAACTTTCGGATTGGCACCGAACACTAGATATTGTTCGGACGTCATGTTTTTACTGACGTTTCTTGGTTTTCCAAGATTTTTGGCACTTTTAAACTATTTGTGCTTTTCCAGCATTAGTCTCGCAGTGCAACGCTGGACACCTTTAGGGATTCGGCAAAAACATTCTCAGATATTGCTATATATGCATCGGTTTCGAATTATGTCTTCGGTCAATAGTTGGGTTGCCCAGCTCCCGCACTTGCTTCCTACGTTCCATTTTGTTCGACTAGGCGTGCAAAGGGAGAACCACTGCGATTGTGCTTCTAGCTCACATGGTTAAGCACCTCAGTGGAGAAAGCCGAAAACTGACTTTCACAAATAAGCGTAAACTGGTCAGCAATCCGATGACTATGTTAAATGATGGCCGTTCATAACATTGGCCGAAGTGTTTACGGCTTGACCCCGACTGTCGCTGAACACTACCGGGGGCTATTAACTGGCCTCCCAAACTAAATCCTCGATATTATGCTCTTACATTAGAGCTAAGGCTGCATGATCATGCTTAGCATGACAACCCAAAGAAAGGAACCGATAGCGGGACTATTTTCTTTGGAAGACATTTTCTTATGTTAAACAGGAATATAACATATCTCTCTGCGTACCTTTGTTCATAAAACCGTATGGCCAGATTGCCTTGTTTGTCGTAAATCTTTGCCCTCATAAAGGCTTTATAAAGTAGGACAAACACTCCTCGGCTACTAGCCGAGGAGGTGAAAGCCGATGGTCGGTCAACAAAGTTTTGTACAATGCGGATCCAAGCATTAATGACGTAAAGTACTTGGATACATAGAGTCATTACACATAATTTGTGATTTTACTATGGATATCCATCCTTAATTCGGCCACCCGTGCCCGCATTAAGGCTCGGGGGCTACTGGGCTTCGGCCTTATTATTTACAAATATTAAAGGGGCACATCGATCCCCTGATCTGGTGTTGCCACCCGACCAGTGTCTCGGGGGCTAATGCATTGCCTGTTCAATGCAGAAAATTTTAAGTGCAATACAGTTGCCGAGGAGATTTTGATCCTCAGGTTGGTCGGCCGCACCCAACCTGAGTCTCGAGGACTAAGCACGCCGCTTTTTGTGTCCCGAAGTATTCTACCGAGCTAGGACTTGATCCTCAGGCCGATTTTGCAAATCAACCTGAGTCTCAGCGGCTACTTGGATCAGCGGTCTTACGTCATCCTCCAGGTGCATCTCGGGTTTTAGACCAATACACACCTTGAGGGCTACTGGCCATATATCTCGGCAGAGAATAAATTGCAATAATAAAAAATATTGACAAAAAATCGGCCCACAGTCGGTGTGGTGCACCACCTCAGAAGCAGTCCGGCATAAAGCTCGGGCGCTAGTGGCTGGCTCCATCGAGGGCATTTCCGGCATTAAGCTCGACTTAACTCCTTCAACTTTTTTGAACCAAGGTGATATGACACCTCGGATATAGTCTGACGTTGGAGCTGGGACACTGTCCGGTGTTGGAGCTCGGATATAGTCCAGCGTTGGAGCTCAGATACATAGTCCGGCGTTGGAGCTCGGATACATTCCGGCGTTAGGGCTGGGAAGCGGTCCAACGTTGGTGCTCGGCTGCAAAAGATACCTCGAATGCAGTCCGGCGTTGGAGCTCGGACACAAGAGGACGCTGCCGCCCGGGAACAATTTCAAACCCGAGGTGTGGCATAAAAATAACAAGGCATTGATAAAGGCCAGAAACTTAAAGGGCTCCTCGGGTACCCGACGTGTAAACTCGCCGAATGCATTTCGGCGATTCTCAAGATCAAAGATGAGAAGATTTGTTGAACCAGTTTTCAAGACCGTCAACTGAAGATGAAGAACAGTTCGGAAGAATCGAGGAGCATCCCTAACTTGAAGACCGGTTCAGGGGGCTACTGACGGTGTCCTGGACTAGGGGGTACTCACCACATCATCTCCCGATCTATTAGATTGGGCCGAGGACACCCATGGCCATATACTCATGGGCCAGTTCGGACAGCTGACGCATACAAGGAATATTCCACAAGACTTAACGATCAAGACAAGGACTCGTCCCCACCGGCGTATTCGGCTAGGACACTTGTTATCCTAGGCCTCTGGTGCATTATATAAACCAAGGCCAGGCTAGTCGATAGATAATATACATACAATCATACCATAAGCTAGCTTCTAGGGTTTAGCCTCTCCGATCTCGTGGTAGATCTACTCTTGTACTACCCATATCATCAATATTAATCAAGGAGGACGTAGGGTTTTACCTCCATCAAGAGGGCCCGAACCTGGGTAAAACACGTGTCCCCTGCCTCCCGTTACCATCCACCTTAGACGCACAGTTCGGGACCCCCTACCCAAGATCCGCCGGTTTTGACACCGACACTAGGCAATACGGATATGGATATCTCCTCCTTTGTAAACGACCTTGTGTAACCCTAACCCTCTCCGGTGTCTATATAAACCGGAGGGTTTTAGTCCGTAGGACACAACAATAACATACAATCATACCATAGGCTAGCTTCTAGGGTTTAGCCTCTCTGATCTCGTGGTATATCTACTCTTGTACTACCCATATCATCAATATTAATCAAGCAGGACGTAGGGTTTTACCTCCATCAAGAGGGCCCGAACCCGGGTAAAACTTCGTGTCCCCTGCCTCCTGTTACCATCCGCCTAGACGCATAGTTCTGGACCCCCTACCCGAGATCCGCCGGTTTTGACACCGACATTGGTGCTTTCATTGAGAGTTCCTCTGTGTCGTCGCCGTTAGGCTTGATGGCTCCTTCTATCATCATTAGCGATGCAGTCCAGGGTGAGAGTTTTCTCCCCAACAGATTTTTGTATTCGGTGGCTTTGCACTGCGGGCCAATTCGCTTGGCCATCTGGAGCAAATTGAAAGCTACGCCCCTGGCCACCAGGTTAGGTTTGGAAGCTTAAACTACACGGCCGACGTCTGCGGAGACTTGATCTTCGACGGATTCGAGCCTCTGCCTCGCGTGTCACGCAGTCATGATGAGTATGATGTAGCTCTACCATCAGACAGTGTTCAGGAGATTGCACCGGCAGCCGCTCAGACCCTCAATTCGGAGCCAGTTGCGCCGTCCATGGACGGGTGGATGGACCCCGCCATGGAGGCCTTACCCTTAGCGGCGATCGAGCTGAACATCGACCTTACCTTGCACGAGAGCCGTATTGTTAAACTGCCGGATCTTTCTCCATCCACGGACTCCGTACCGCCTGCGCCCATTCCTATCGAATCCAATTGGGCCCCTATCATGGAGTTTACCTCCGCGGATATCTTTTAGCACTCGCCCTTCGGCAACATGCTGAACTCATTAAGGTCTCTCTCCTTGTCAGGAGGATCCTGGCCGAACTATGTCCGGCCGGACTGGGATGCGGACGATGAAGAAACTCGCGACCCACCCACCACCCACTTAGTAGCCACTGTCGATGACTTAACCGACATGCTCGACTTCGACCCCGAAGACATCGACGGTATGGACGACGATGCGGGAGACGAAGAGGAACCACTGCCCACAGGGCACTGGACAACCACCTCATCATACGATATATACATGGTGGATACACCCAAAGAAGGCAATGGCGACGAGACAGCAGAGGATAACCCCTCCAAGAAGCAACCCAAACACCGACGTCAGCGGCGCCGCTCTAAGTCCCGCCAAAGCAGAAGTGGTGATACTGGCACAAGAGATAATAACACTCTGGATAGTGCCGAAGATAACAACAATCCCATCTAGCAAGATTTAGAGCAGGAGGATGGAGGAGCCAGCCCTCCTGATAGAGCGGCAGATGGAGAAGCGGAGGATGATAATTACATGCCCCCCTCCGAAGACAAGGCAAGCCTCAGCGATGACGAATTCGCTGTGCTAGAGGATCCCGTCAAACAAGAGCGCTTCAAGCGCTGGCTTATGGCCACGGCAAATAGCCTTAAGAAAAAGCAGCAGCAGCTTCAAGCTGATCAAGATCTGCTAGCTGACAGATGGACTGAAGTCCTTGCGGCCGAGGAATACAAACTCGAGCGCCCCTCCAAGAGTTACCCAAAATGCAGGTTGCTACCTCGACTGGAGGAAGAAGCGTATGACGCGGCTGATCGGCCATCTCGTGGCCGTGATAGAGAGGCATTCCAGCCAAAAACTCAGCCCGCACCCCGATGCCATTCAAATGAAAAAGCATGGGGAAATACACCAGACTTGCGAGACGTATTGGAGGAGAAAGCAAAACATGCAAGATCGATCTACAGATCACGGGGGCGCGCCACTATGCGAGACAATAAACGTCACGCCGGATACAGTAAAAGTAAATCCGGCCGGGCCGAACACAGCGGGCAAGACCCATTCGAGCTGCGTCGCGATATAGCTCAATACAGAGGCGCTGCACACCCCCTATGCTTCACATACGAAGTAATGGATCATCAAATCCCAGAGGGTTTCAAACCCATAAATATTGAATCATACGACGACCCGCGGCGATGACTTACACGCCATCAAATACCTCCCACTAAAGCTCAAAGGACCAACGCGGCATTGGCTTAACAGTTGCCAGCAGAGTCCATTAGTTGTTGGGAAGATCTGGAAGCCGCATTCCTCGACAACTTTCAGGGCACTTATGTGCAACCACCAGACGCCCATGACTTGAGCCACATAATTCAGCAACCGGAAGAGTCGGCCAGGCAATTCTGGACACGGTTCCTAACAAAGAAAAATAAAATCGTCGACTGTCCGGATGCAGAGGCCCTAGCAGCCTTCAAGCATAACATCCGCGAGGAGTGGCTTGCCCGGCACCTTGGACAGGAAAAGCCGAAATCTATGGCAGCCCTCACGACACTCATGACCCGCTTCTGTGCGGGATAAGACAGCTGGCCGGCTCACAGTAACAACATATCAAAAAACCATGGTACTTCGGATACCAAGGACGGCAATAGCACGTCACGTCGCAACAAACATAAGCGCCGCATTAACAATGATAATACTGAGGATACGACAGTCAATGCCGGATTCAAAGGCTCTAAACCTGGTCAGCGGAAAAAGCCATTCAAAAGAAGCACTCCGGGCCCGTCCAGTTTGGACCGCATACTCGATCGCTCATGTCAAATACACGGTACCCCTGACAAGCCAGCCAACCACACCAACAGGGAATGCTGGGTGTTCAAGCAGGCCGGCAAGTTAATTGTCGAGGATTAAGATAAAGGGTCACACAGCGATGACGAAGAGAAGCCCCGGCAGCCGAACACCGGAGAACAGAAGAGGTTCCCCCCACAAGTGCGGATGGTGAACATGATATACGCAACCCACATCCCCAAGAGGGAGAGGAAGCGTGCGCTCAGGGACATATATGCGTTGGAGCTAGTCGCCCCAAAGTTCAACCCATGGTCCTCCTGCCCGATCACCTTCGATCGCAGGGACCACCCCACTAGTATCCGTCACGGCGGATTTGCTGCACTGGTGTTAGACCCAATCATTGACGGATTTCACCTCACTCGAGTCCTTATGGATGGCGACTGCAGCCTGAACCTACTTTACCAGGACACAGTGCGCAAAATGGGTATAGACCCCTCAAGGATCAAACCCACAAAAATGACCTTTAAAGGCATCATTCCAGGTATAGAGGCCCATCGCACGGGCTCAATTACACTGGAAGTGGTCTTCGGATCCCCGGATAACTTCTGAAGCGAAGAATTAATCTTCGATATAGTCCTGTTCCGCAGTGGCTATCATGCACTACTCGGGCGAACCGCATTCGCAAGATTCAATGCGGTACCGCATTATGCATACCTCAAGCTCAAGATGCCAGGACCCCGAGGGGTCATCACAGTCAATGGAAACACGGTGCACTCTATCTGTACGGAGGAGCACACTACGGCCCTCGCAGCAGAAGCGCAAAGCAGCCTCTCAAGGCAATCCACCAGTTCGGCGTTTCAAGACCCGAACACCTTCAAGCGCGCTCGGAGTAATCGGCAACTAGACCGCCTGGCACGATCTGAGCTCGCGTAGCAATGCGGCCCCCACCCCAGTCCCAACCACGCGGCGAAATCCGTGCCACGCGTACATAATTACGCATTAAAAATACCATGGGCATAGGTGGGGAGGGAGGCACAACTACGGCACGCCCCCAGAGGCAGCCTAAACTACACTAGGGGCTTCCTGCTCTGTTATTTTTCTCTTTCAGGACTTTAATCTCTGGAAACCCCGTCCGGTAGCATGATTGCCGAACACATGATGCAGCAACCAAGGATGCAAAAAGCTACGTCACACCATGGAACTACCAGGTGGATTACGATAACGAGTGAAATATTTGCTTTAATACTATTCCTCAGCTTTCCCTTGGAAGGGACATAGTCCTACTTTTTTCTTATCGCACTATCTGTATCATCCTGCTTTAACGCATCTATTTGAATAAACAATGCATAGCATTAAGACTATTATCGCATTCTTCTTTTTTATATATGTGTTCCTTAATGACGCCTTGCAACCGTACACTATGGTACGGCCAATACACCAGGGGCTTAAGTACCCCACAATGCGGTGTGAGAAGTCCGAACACTTTCACAAGTGCGGCACCCCGAACTTATAGCATTATATGCATCAACTCCGAATCATGTCCTTGGTCAAATGTTGGGTTTGCCCGGCTCCTATGTTTTGGTACCTTACGTTCCGCTCTATCGGCTAAGGTGGCGCTAGGAGAACTATTGCGATTGTGCCCCAGTTCTGCTGGGCTAAGCACCTCCGTAGAGAAAGCTAAAACTGACTGTCATGATAAGGCGAGAGACTGGTCGTTGTTCGGCGAAGTTTCGAGTCCCTAAAGACTTATGTCGCTTAGAGCGATGAGCCGGTCCTGTCCGGCTTAAAGGCATGTATCACGCCCCGAATTCGGCCTTCCGAATACCAGGGGCTTCGCCGAAATTTAAAATTATAGAATTCTATGGCTAAGTGAGAGTGATAAAGCATTATTAGTCCGGTTGCCTTGTTCGCTGTCCTGAGCACCTCCCTCGAAGGACCCAAACATGGGAACAAGAGTGCTTAGGTTTATCCCGAACACCCCAGCACTCGCGGCATGGGGGCAGAAGACGAGGACTAGCCATGTCTCAGATTGGATAAACAACCAAACATAAGGTAACATTTTAAATTCAAACAAGCGTTGCATAGCGCATATGAAACAAGTTTTCGGCATACAGGATCACACGAGCAAGTTTACTCAAATATTACATCCTTTGAACATTCGTCCGCTACAAGACGGGCACCCTTCAGGACACACTCATAATAAATTTTGGGGGTGCGATGCTCCTTGCCCTGCGGCGGTCCTTCCTTGATCAGCTTCACGGCATCTAGCTTGGCCCATTGCACCTTCACACGGGCGAAAGCCCGACGTGCACTTTCAATACAGACAGACCGCATGACGACTTCTAGCCGTGGGCAGGCATCCACTAGCCGCCTCACCAGGCCAAAGTAGCTATTCGAAAGGGCGTCGCCAGGCCACAGCCGGACTATAAAGCCCTTCATGGCCTGTTCAGCCGCCTTGTGTAGCTCGACCAGCTGCTTCAGCTAGTCGCTCATAGGCACCGGGTGTTCGGTCCTAGTATACTGAGACCAGAACAGCTTCTCCATTGAGCTTCCCTCCTCGGCCTGGTAAAACTGTGCGGCATCCGACACTCTGCGGGGCAAATCTGCGAATGCTCCCGGAGAGCTCCGGATCCGGGTAAGTAATAGGTAATTTACTTTCACATGCTTGCTTTGCATATAGAATGCCTTACCCGCCGCTATTTTCTTCATCGCGTCAATCTCCTGGAGGGCCTTTTGGGCCTTGGCCTTGGCACTCTTTGCCCGTGCCTCTTGCCTTTCCTGCTCGGCGCGCTCCTTGGCCGCTTTGTCTTCGGCCTCGGATAGCGCTTGCTTCAGGGACGCCACCTCGGTCGTGGCCCCTGACAAATATAAGATGATCCTGTCATTTTGCAACCACGTCTTCTTTTATATATACATATATATACAGGGTATTACTTACCTTGGTTCTCCTCGAGCTGCCTCTTGACAAGGCCAAGCTCGTCCTGGGACCCTTTAAGGTCCTGCTTCAGTGCGGCGACCTCCGCAGTCAGTGCGGCAGATGCCAGCAGCGAAGCCTGCATACGCATATTGACATACTTATATTAGACTCCTGCGATATTGTTTGATCCTCTGTTCGGCTTTTCTTTGTGAACACCGAACAGAGCATCAGGGGCTACTGTCTATGCGGTAATATTTTTCCTATATTTTAACACTTACCTCAAAGCCTGTTAGAAGGCTGGCACAGGCTTCAGTTAATCCACTCTGGGCGGACTGAACCTTCTGGACCACCGCACTCATAATAGTATGGTGCTCCTTGTCGCTGGAAGCGCTACGAAGCGCTTCCAGCAGATTGTCCGGCGCCTCTGGATGGGCAGAGGTCACCAGCACAGGCGTCTTGCCCCTCTTAGAAGGAGGCCGCCTGCCCGAGTCCGGAACCGGTGGAGGTTCCGGCGCGGTGTTCGGCTGAGGGCCGAACTCGGGGCCCTCAGGGGCCTTGTCCCCTCGGCTCCCGGAGTCCGGAAGGTCGCCTTGAGGCGCCTCTGGGACTGTCTCCCCTCGACCCGGTGCCTCTTGAGACAACACCTCGGTGTCGTCCGCAGGGCAAGGGGAGGTGGCGGTCGGAAGTTGATCGCTATCCATATCCGACGAGCCCAGGAAGCCGTCCGACGATACATCGATACGGGCTCGTGGCGGCCTGCATAATCATATTCGGCGTTAGGGAAAGCAGTGCGACAAAGGAATGCTATGAGTTACTCTAGTATCCGAATACTTACGACCTCCCCAGGGGCTTGGCCCTGGGCAACCACTCATCTTCGCCTTCGGCGGTGGCGATGGAGCTGTCCGGAAGGAGAGTCCTTCCCTTCTTGGACCCCTCGCCCCCCAGTTGGGGCGGCCTTCCTTTTCTTGTCTCCCCCAACTAAAGGGGGAGCATCTTCTTCTTCCTCCTCGTCTTCGGGGGAGGAGTGCGCCGCAGAGTCATCGGACGATGAGTCCGATAACACCTGGCGTCGGGAACTCTTTCGGGTTCCCTTGGCCTTCTTGGTCTTCTCTGGCACCTTGTAAGGAGCCAGAGTCAGCATCTCCGTCAGGAGAGCGTTCGCTGGGCCTTCGGGCAAGGGAGCCGGACAGTCGATCTGTCCGGCCGTTTCCTGCCAGTCCTGTCAAAGGAACGGGATCTTAGATCCCGCATAGAGTCAAACTGTGAAAAACAAGTATCCTGTAAGAGGTAAAACCGCTTACCGCGCTGGCTTGGAGCTTCGCGCAGAATCTGCCATCCTCGGTAGTAGGAGGAGGAACCTCGGCGCTCTTGAATAGCACCTTCCAGGCATCCTCGTGTGTTGTATCAAAGAGCCTGTTTAGAGTTTGGTGCTGTGCCGGGTCGAACTCCCACAAGTTGAAGGCCCGTTGTTGACACGGGAGGATCCGGCGGATGAGCATGACCTGGACTACATTGACGAGTTTGAGCTTCTTGTTCACCATGTTCTGAATACATGTTTGGAGTCCGGTCAGCTCTCTCGAACTACCCCAGGACAGGCCCTTCTCTTTCTAGGAGGTGAACCGCGTGGGGATGCCAGATCGGAACTCGGGGGCCGCTGCCCATGCAGGGTCACGCGGCTTGGTGATGTAGAACCACCCCGATTGCCACCCCTTTATGGTCTCCACAAAGGAGCCCTCGAGCCATGTACCGTTGGGCATCTAGCCCACCATGGTGCCTCTGCACTCCGCCTGGCGGCCGCCCACTACCTTCGGCTTGACATTGAAGGTCTTCAGCCATAAGCCGAAGTGGGGCTTGATGCGGAGGAAGGCCTCTCACACGACGATAAACGCCGAGATGTGGAGGATGAAGTTCGGGGCCAGATCGTGGAAATCCAGGCCGTAGTAGAACATGAGCCCCCAGACGAATGGGTGGAGAGGGAATCCCAGTCCGTAGAGGAAATGGGTAAGGAACACTACCCTCTCATGGGGCCTGGGGGTGGGGGTGAGCTGCCCCTCATCTGGGAGCCGGTGGCGATGTCGTCGGGCAGGTATCCGGCTCTCCTCAACTTCTTCATGTTTCCCTCCATGACGGAGGAGACCATCCACCTGCCTCCCGCTCCGGACATGGTTGGAGGAGGTTGAGGTGGGAAGTGCGAACTTGGGCGCTAGAGCTCGAGTGCGCGAAAACGGATGAGCAAAGGAGGAAGAAGGCGTGGATGAAAAGGTGAATCCTTATCCCTTTATATGGGCGGACGAAACTATGCGTCCCCACTAGCCTGGTAAAACTCGCTTATCCCCCAAGCGCCGTAATCGATGGCGCGGTTGGGTTACCCATGCCCGTATTGATGAGAATCCCGTGATAAGGGGACACGATCTCTGCTTTGACAAGACGTGTCAAAAAACTGCCTCGCGTTATGTGCAGGGCTGGTTAAAGGAAACGGTTCGAATAATCACCGGGCCATGACATAATGTCGTGTTGCCAAAACAAGTCAGCAAATTAGATTTGCGGAAATATAATTCTCTCTACGGTGGTATGTGTAACTTATTTTGCACGGTCGGACACTATCCTTGTATTCAAATTCTTCTGTGATGTATTCGGAGGAGGAACCCGCCTTGCAATGCCGAAGACAATACTGCGCGCCGGACTCATCGTCATTCAAAGCCTGGTTCAGGGGCTAATGAGGGAGTCCTGGATTAGGGGGCCTTCGGACAGCCGGATTATATCCTTTGGCCGGACTGTTGGACTATGAAGATACAAGATTGAAGACTTCGTCTCGTGTCCGGATGGGACTCTACTTGGTGTGGAAGGCAAGCTAGGCAATACGGATATGGATATCTCCTCCTTTGTAACCGACCTTGTGTAACCCTAACCCTCTCCGGTGTCTATATAAACCGGAGGGTTTTAGTCCGTAGGACACAACAATAACATACAATCATACCATAGGCTAGCTTCTAGGGTTTAGCCTCTCTGATCTCGTGGTAGATCTACTCTTGTACTACCCATATCATCAATATTAATCAAGCAGGACGTAGGGTTTTACCTCCATCAAGAGGGCCCGAACCTGGGTAAAACTTCGTGTCCCCTGCCTCCTATTACCATCCGCCTAGACGCACAGTTCGGGACCCCCTACTCGAGATCCGCCGGTTTTGACACCGACAGGCACGTTCGTCCAATTTCTTCGGGCGAGCGGTTTTTCACCTCGGCTATATATACCCCTCACCTCCTCGGACTGCATTTACCTTGTTCGACCTCACTTCCCCCTCGCTCGAGCTTCCTGACCTAGCGCCGCCACTACTTCCATCGTCGCCGGTGAGGAAGAGCTTCACTGCCTCGACCTCATCGTCGTCGTACTCACGCCGACCGCGGATTTCTTCACTCTGCCGCCGCCGTAGCTGTCTTCCTCTGCCAAGTTAGGGTGTGGAAGATCTGTACTGACGAACTTCCAATCTACATTCCCAGTTCATTGTGTTCTTCATCAAGGGTAATTAAAAGTTACTTTTACCACCCTTGTTGATTCTGATGATTTCCACAAATCTTCAAAAGGTGTTTATTCTTCAACTTCCACTCTTTAAACACCTCACACAAGCATCTGTTCTTGATCTATTTCTCTTAAGCAACATTTTTCTTCAAGATTCCTCAATTGTGTTGATTTTCAATCTATAAAACTCCGGAACCTAAGTCAAAAGGCGCTTAGTGAAATTCCTCAAGACGCCACTGGTCAAATTCCTCAAACTTGTTCTTTTTGCAAAAACTTTTGAGAACGCATATGACCTCTCCAAATTCTTCGCACCTCTACTCTGTTCATAGGTACTCATGTCCGCTGCTGAATCACTAGGTTCTCATCAACTTAAACTCATTTGCAGCGTTCCCCGAAGAAAAATTGCACACTTCTTCAGAGAACTCAATTGTTCAAAATCCGTTGAAGAATATGGCAGATGGCAAGGAACCTCAGAAGGGAGGCAAGAGACTGGAAGTCAACACAACTTTTGAAATCCCTGAAGACATCTATATAGGGTACTACACACCCCCTGAGGAAACAAAGAATGAGCGCAAAGTGAACATTCAAAAGATTGAGAGGAGATGGGCCAGAGAATGGAGGGAATATAGATATGTCACTCCAAAGTACATGAAGAAATTTTCTCTTCACCCTCCTTTCCCAAGATCTCCATTGGCACCTGGCCAAGAAGCTGATCCCACCGGCCTCAAGCGCGATGAGGACTATCCTGATGAATGGGCAAAACGACAAGCGAAGCTAGCCAAGATGGCTAAAGAAGCAGTGAGGAAATTCAATGAACACTCTGCTACTGCTGAGGCTTCTGCTAGCAGGCCCAGGAAGTCTATGCAAAAGAAGCCAGCCCACAAGCCCAGTTCTTCACCAATGCCCTCACAGCCAAGCTCATCAATGCCCTCACGGCCAATTCCTCAAGCTGCCCCAGTTCCTCAAGTTGCAAAAACCTCAGCTCCTCCGGCAAAGTCCTCGGCACCTGTGCATCTCGCAACGTGTCAAAGGACCAAAGGCATTTCAATTGCCTCAGGAGCCTCTGCAATTTCCTCAGCTCCTCTGCAATCCTCAACAGGCCCCACTTTGCTGAAGACCAAGGCTACTGCTGGACGAGGCTCTAGACCAAGTCCTCACAAGAAGCAGGTTGCCTTTCATGTGACGTCCAGTGATGACGAAGCTGATGATGAAGAACTCGCTGAAATCATCAGAGATAGACAACAAAAGGCCGCTAGATCCAAAGGCACAAATGTGCCTCTTCTGTTGGATCCCAAGCTGATTCTTGATTTTATTGATCTCTGGCACAAGGACCCAAACACACCTATGCCTAAGTTCAAGCTAACTCCTGGCCAAAGTCACATGCTGACCGCCTTCATTAGTGAAGAAAAATGGAAATTTGAGAAGGCCAATAAGCTGAAGAAAGCTCAGTACAAGAAGGAGTGTTTTTTGAAGAAGAATGTTGTCAACATGACAACTATTGAACTTGTTGCTATACAGTCTGAGATCAAACGTCTCGGTGATGAATTCAACGTCTACCGTACAGATTGGCTTAGAGCCAAAGTCAGATTTGTGAAACTGACTAAAGGATTCACATCAAATGTTGCTGCTCCAACGCAACATGAATCTCCTTAGGCTAAAGCATTTGCCCAGCCAACTGAAGGTCATGCCAGCACCGTTGATGAGAATCAAGTTGCTCAAGAAACTGAAAGTACCAGGGCTGATGAAGAAATTCCAGCCACTGATGAGATTGCCAGGGCAACCACTAGTGTTGCGCCTGAAGAACAAGCCAGGCCAGCTGAAGCATCTGTCACTACACATGAAGACACTGACAATGCGAGGGCAACTGAATCAGTTGCGCCTGAAGAAAATGATCCAATTTCCTCTGCTCCTCCTGCACCAACACCATGCCCAATTCTTTCTTCTGCATCAGAAGTGAAGAAAACCAAAGCTGCGGAGCGAGCAACCATGAAGAAAAGGAAAGCATCAGCCGCCTCAGAGTCTTCAGTACCAAAGAAGATGAAGACTTTGACAAGCTCTTTTGACAATCCCATTGATGTTATTCCTGTTTCAAGCATGCCATCAAAGGAACTCGTTCCCTTTGGTGAGGATTATGAGATCCCAAGCGGATCTGATGAAGATGTTCCTTCTGTAACTTCGTCAGAGCAGTTGGACAAAGAAATTGAAGTGGAGGATATCCCTTCAACTCCACTTGTATCATCGCCCATGCCTCAGTTCACTACTGAAGAGGCTGACATTGAAGAAATTAATGAAGGAGAAGAAGACATGGACATTGGGTGCTCCACTCCTGTTCTGAACGATGACTTTTGGAAAGTCAACACTCCAATTCACCACTGTTCACCCCACTGCAACAGATTCCTCAGTCCCCTGTCCAGACTAAAGAAATTCACATGGGCTCTGATGAACCTCAAGCTTCTCTTCTTACAATCCCTAAAGATATTCCAGCCACTAGCGCTGATGGAAATGCTGCTGAAGAAATGGAGACCCAGGCTGCCACTGATGAAATTCCTCAGCCTGCAGCTCTAGAGACTGTGATTCCAGAGGCTGTGAAGACATTGACTGACACTCCTCAGCCCAAGCCAAAGAATCCCTTCTCAAAGAAGCAGAAATTCAAAGCAGATGACTTCTTTCATGAGCATGTATTCTTCACTGACTACACCCCATATGATTCTGCTCGTCTTCGAAGGAAGCGTTTCTGGACAGCAAGTCTGATGAATTTCTATCCTTCACTGCTTTTTGACAAAGGCAAGATCTTCGACCATGAGCATATTCCTCATGTTGACATGGAATTGCTGCCTTGCTTCACCCCAGTCCTCAGTGTTCTTCATGACGCTGGGCTGCTCAACTTCTGCACCGACATCTATGACTGGAATGAAGAACTAATTCTTCAGTTCTATGCGACGCTGCACATCACCGGCAATGTTGAAGATGTGAATTCTTGGGTGTTGGACTAGATGACAGAAAACACTCACTTCAAAGCACTGGCCTCTGAATTGCTTCATGCCCTGCCTATCAGTCCTCCCCTTGAAGGTGCGCAACTCATCTACCATGAACCTGAGCTATCTGATCATTACATGCAAGTATTGATGAAGCTGCTGAAGCCTGGTCAAGCCCCCAGAACCAAATTCGTTGTGAAGGAACTGGTATATGTGCCGAGGACTATCTCTAGCATTCTGACCAAGACCTTGAGTCCTATCAAAGGCCACGATTCTAATGAAGAAGAAGTCGTTGGCATCATGAAAAATTTGCTATTCAACATCATTCATGGCGTTCCAATCAACTACCATGATTTCTTCATGAGGACTCTGGCCAATGTTGCACCGTCACCCTTTGAGTTGAAGCCCTACGCTCCTTGGATTATGAGATTCCTCAGATCAAGGTCTTCAATCAATTACAAGGCTGACTTTTAGAATCATCTTAGCTACTTGCCGCCCATTGAAGTCTTCAAACGACCTATTTCCTCATTTGATGAGAAGGGAAAGTCTGCTATTATTGATGACGGCATTCGTCCATTGGATGGACAGTTTTGCAAAGTTGTTTCATATTCCACCAATGATGACTCTACCACGCATGACACTGCGGCAAATGCTTCAAAGCAAAATCCTCAAGCCACTGCTCCCAGGGTGATGACTGATCATGAGCTTCTCCTCAGTCTTCATCAGAAGGTTGATCGCAACCACAAGTAGGTCAAACGTCAGTTTGGTGCTATTCTTCAGAACATGACAGTCACTCAAAATACTATGAAGAAGAATCACTATTAACTGCATGAAGTCTTTCACCACACCTGGGCCATTCTGTCTAACCTATACAGTACCGATGATCTCAAGAAGATGGAATTTCAACAGGACTTTAGATGGGCACAACCACCTTCGAAGAAATTCAAGAAGGTCAAAGTTCCTCAGCTTGTGGCAAGCTCTTATTCCTCATCGCGCGAGACTTATGAAAATGAAGACTTGAACGACATTGCGGCAGGCCCTACTCCAACGGACCACCCCAACAACGCTGGCGCTCCTCCATCGACCTCATGATGTGTTCTTCAGGGGCGTTAGTACTCACTTTTCACCCCTTTTGGTCATTCGATGACAAAGGGGGGATTTGAGTTAGTCTTCAAGCGGGTCTATCTATATGGGCGTTTTTTGCTAAGTTACAACTCTCGTTCTTCTGAAAACTTTGTTGGATCGAGTTGTAATCTTAACTCCGATGGTGGTCTGATACTTTCGCTATGTTCCTTTGCATGCTATTTCCTCATAAATGTTAATGCACACATGCTGAATTACATCAGCCACCATATTTCATCATGCATTTCAAATTCTTCATATCATATGTTAAATGCGTGTATGAATTACAAGATATAGGGGGAGATCTCCATGATACTACTCTTCAATGTGCATTGCTTCTCAAAAGCAAATTCCTCACATATGCACATCTTCAGGGGGAGTTCTTCTATATCTTGCAATCAAATTCCTCAATATCAGTATTTACACTTCATATGTTTATCCCCGTTGGAAAACTTAACCTATATTGTCATCAATAACCAAAAAGGGGGAGATTGTAAGTGCATCTAGTGCCCTTAGTGATTTTGGTGTATTGAAAATTTATAGGTTAAGGTACTAATGTGTTTGTGAGTGTACACAAGTCTATAAGTCTATGAGGAGTTTGATATTTACAGAGAAAGTCGACCCCTAAAAATGAATGTCTTCAACTGAAGACTTTGGTTTTCTGAAGACTTTGAAAGTGAAGAAAATTGGTGTGATCCTGAAGACTTGGTATTGATGCGAGGAACATGAAGAGTGAAGACTGACACATCTCCATCGTATCTACTTTTCCAAACACTTTTGACCTTGTTTTGGACTCTAACTTGCATGACTTGAATGGAACTAACCCGGACTGACGCTATTTTCAGCAGTTGCCATGGTGTTATTTTTGTGCAAAAATAAAAGTTCTCAGAATGACCTGAAACTTCACGGAGAATATTTTTGGAATATATAAAAAATACTGACGAAAGAATCAACGTCAGGGGGCCCACACCCTATCCACGAGGGTGGGGGGGCGCCCCCCTATCTTGTGGGCCTCCTGAGGCTCCACCGACCTCAACTCCAACTCTATATATTCACGTTCAGGGAGAAACAAAATCAGAGAGAAGGATTCATCGTGTTTTACGATACGGAGCCGCTACCAACCCCTAATCTCTCTCGGGAGGGCTGATCTAGAGTCCGTTCGGGGATCCGGAGAGGGGAATCAGTCGCCGTCGTCATCATCAACATTCCTCCATCACCAATTTCATGATGCTCACCGCCGTGCGTGAGTAATTCCATCGTAAGCTTGCTGGACGGTGATGGGTTGGATGAGATTTATCATGTAATCGAGTTAGTTTTGTTAGGGTTTGATCCCTAGTATCCATTATGTTCTGAGATTGATGTTGCTATGACTTTGCTATGCTTAATGCTTGTCACTAGGGCCCGAGTGCCATGATTTCAGATTTGAACCTATTATGTTTCCATGAATGTATGTGAGTTCTTGATCCTATTTTGCAAGTCAATAGTTACCTACTATGTGTTATGATCTGGTAACCCCGAAGTGACAATAATCGGGACCACTCCTGGTTATGACTATAGTTTGAGGAGTTCATGTATTCACTAAGTGTTAATGCTTTGTTCTGGTACTCTATTAAAAGGGGGCCTTAATATCCCTTAGTTTCCGATAGGACCTCATGTCAGTGTCAAAACCGGCGGATCTCGGGTAGGGGGTCCTGAACTGTGCGTCTGAGGTTGATGGTAATAGGAGACAAGAAACACAATGTTTACCCAGATTCGGGCCCTCTCGATGGAGGTAAAACCCTATGTCCTGGTAGATTAATATTGATGAGTATGGGGGTTAAAAGAGTTGATCTACCACGAGATTGTAATGGCTAAAACCCTAGAAGTCTAGCCTATCTGATTATGATTGTCTCTACGGACTAAGCCCTCTAGTTTATATAGACACCGGAGGGGACTAGGGCTATACAAAGTCGGTTACAGAGAAATGAATATTTATATCTGAACGCCAAGGAGAGTCCCATCCGGACACAAGTGAGAGTCTTCGGTCTTGTATCTTCATAGCCCATCAGTCCGGCCCATGTCCAACATGCCGAACGCCCAAGGACCCCTTAGTCCAGGACTCCCTTAGCAGGCCCTGAACCAGACTTCAATGATGAGGTGTCCGGCGCGCAGATTGTCTTCGGCATTGCAAGGCAGGTTCCTCCTCTGAATACTCCAATACAGTCTTCGAATACGACTAACATGTCCAGATCTGCAAAAAAAGTACCACACACCACCGCAGAGAGTATAATATTTCACGAGTCCAATCTGCTGACAATTTTTGATAATGTTACACCACGTCATCACCCGATCATTATTTCGAACCGTTTTTTGGCCTGCCGCTTCGAGATGCGGTCTCATTGGCACGTCTTGTCAAAGCAGAGATCGTGTCCCCTTATTACGGGATTCTCATCAATATGGGCTTGGGTAATCCAACCATGCCGTTTGCACAGCCCTTGGGAACAGGCGAGTTTTAAGGTGAGTGGGGAGGCGCTTGATATTCACTGCCTTTATAAGGAGATAAGAATTCCCTTCTTTCACCCACACTGTCCCTCTCTCTGCCCTCCCATTCTCGAGCTCCAGCGCCCAAGTCCTCATCTTTTCTGCCTCAAGAAAGCACTCGACCATGTCCGGATCTGGAGCGCAAGGCAAGTGGACAGCCTCCTCCGACAAGGAGAAGGACATCACCGATCCTCAGGAGGCCGGGTACCTGGCGAAAGAAATCGCCCACCGGCTTTCGGCCAAGGGGCAAATCGTAGCCACCCCGAAGCCCAATGAGAGGGTGGTGTTCATCCCCCATTTCGTCCGTGGGTTAGGGTTTCCTCTCCACCCTTTCGTCCGCGGACTCATGTTCTATTATGGGCTAGATTTCCATGATCTAGCCCCAAACTCCGTCCTCAACATCTCGGCATTCATTGTCGTGTGCGAGGCCTTCCTCCGCATTCCACCCCACTTCGGACTGTGGCTCAAGATCTTCAACATGAAGCCAAAGGTGGTGGACGGCCAACCCGCAGAGTGCGGAGGTGCCATGGTGGGCAAGATGCCCAACGTCCCATGGCCCAAAGGTACCTTCGTGGAGACTGTCAAGGGGTGGCAAAAGCTGTGGTTCTACGTCACAGATCCCCGCGACTCCTCCTGGGCCGTGGCTCCCGAATTCAAATCTGGGGCCCCAACACGGCTTACCTCCAGACAAGAGAAGGTCCTGGATTGGTCTTCGTCGGACGAGCTGACAGCGTTTCAGACGCGCATCAGGAGCATGATGGACAAGAATGTCCAGCTTGTTAATGTGATTCAGGTGATGCTAATTCGCCGGATCCTTCCATGCCAGAGCCGGGATTGCCACCTATGGGAATTTGATCCGTCTGAACAAAAGACCGT
This sequence comes from Triticum aestivum, assembly GCF_018294505.1. NCBI lineage: Eukaryota > Viridiplantae > Streptophyta > Magnoliopsida > Poales > Poaceae > Triticum > Triticum aestivum. The sequence goes on from NC_057803.1 coordinate 47,919,510, forward strand.
GCAACAGTTCTTCGGGACTACACATGAAGACATCTGGAAGGTGCTCTTCAAGGCCAACGAGATGTGGTCGAAGACAACCGAAGACCGTGGGCACGACATGGCTCATCCCGCTAGTTCGGTAAGTTCTCCATGTTTCAAGGCATATCCCTTACTTGCTTACTCAAGGAGGATGTCCCAATTTCCCTATCTGTTTTTTCAGGGTTGGACGAAGAAGGCGGAGCAGATTCAGTGTCCGGCTCCACTACCCGAGGACCCAGCCATCCCGCGCTTGATGAAGATGCTGGTTCCGGCTCCCTACAAGGCACCGGAGAAGAAGGCCAAGGGGACCAGAGGTGGCCTCCGCCCCAAGGGTACTTCGGCCATGGTGTCCGGAGACGCTGAAACTCACTCCGTCGCCGAAGATGACGAGGAGGAGGAAGAGGAAGAAGAAAGCAACTCCCCCTCCCCGAGGGGGAAAGAAGAGGGTGGCCTCCAAAAAACTGGAGGTGAAGGCATCCAAGAAGGGGAAGGCCTCCCTCGCGGATAGCTCCGCATGGGACGTCGATAGCAGCCCAGAACGGCGCCCCTGGGATAAGCCCCTGGCCGAATCGTGAGTATCCGAAGACCCCAACGCATTCATATATCAGCCTTTTTACTTTATGATTTTAACATGTTGAACCATGTACTTGCAGTCCGGCTCGTTCTGCCCTCGAGCGATACTCGTCTTTGGGGAACTCGCTGGACCCAAAGGCGATGGACAGCGGGTCCCTTCCGACGGCCTCCTCTCCCAAGGTCATGGATGACTCCGAGGTGTTGTCCCGAAGGATCCCAGACCAGGGAGAGACGCGAGAGGCCGTCAGAGCGGCGCCAGAGGGAAAGACCTTGGCCGCCAGACACATGGGGGAGCAGATCCCCATGGAGACTAGCGATGGGGGCCACGTCCAATTCGGGCCCCAGCCGGATACGGTCCCGGAGACCTATATGGCTCCGGAATCCGGCAGTCAGCCTCCTTCATCAGAAGGAGGTGTGCCTATTCCCCCGGTGACCTCTGTCCAACCAGAGGCACCAGATACTCTACCGGAAGCACTGCAAAGTGCTTCCATCGTTGAGGAACAACGTACCATTATGGGTGCGGTGATTGAGAAGATTCGGTCCGGGAAAAGCAGACTGACCGAAGCCTGCACAAGCCTTCTAACAGGCTTTGAGGTAAGCAATGTAACTTTGTGAAAAGAAAATCACAGTATAGATAGTAGCCCCTGAGACTCTGTTCGGTGTTCGGAAAGAAGAGCTGAACTGAGGATCAAACAGTTTTTCGCAGGAGACTAACCAGATATGTTTATGTGAATAAGCAGGCATCTCTGTTGGCCACGACCTCTCATGCTGCCGAAGTCTCCAGACTGAAGCAGAGGTTGGAACAGACCGAGGAAGAGCTCAGTCGTGCGAAAAAGCAGCTGGAGGACAATCAAGGTATTCAATGTTTTTGTGTATATCCGAGAGGGATGAATGTTTGCGCTGACCACAGTGCCACGATATTTTCGTAGGGGCAGCGACCGAGGTAGAGGCCCTCAAGAAGGCACTGGCCGAGGCCGAGGAGAGGGCGGCAGAGGAAACAGGCTGCCCGAGAGAAGCATGAGGCCATGATTGGTGAGGTCCAACAAGAGCTCCAAGATGCCGTGAACAAATACGAGTCCTTGGAGCGCTAGAATGCGGACCAAGAGTCCGAACTCACGAGGGTCTGCCAAAGTGCACAAGCGGCCCGGGCCGAAGCCCAAGGCGCCCTCTAGGAAATCCAAGAGGCCTAGAAGATTGCGGCGGGTAAGGCTTTTATTATGCAAAGCAAGTATGTGAAGACAAGATATCTCTTACTGACCCGAATTTGGAGTTCTCCAGGGGCGTTTGCAGATTTGCTGCGCAGTGTTTCTGACAGTGCGGCATTCTTCCGAGCCGAAGAAGGGAGTGCAACAGAGAAGCTATTCTGGTCCCAATACCTTGCGCCAGAACATACGGTGCCTTTCAGAGACCAGCTAAAACATCTGGTCGAGCTGCATAGGGTGTCCGAACTAGCCATGAAGGACTTAATAATCCGACTGTGGCCTGCAGAAGCTATGTCCGATAGCTACTTCGGACTTGTGAAGTGGCTGGTCCAGGCCTGCCCTCGACTTGACGCCGTCAAGCGGTCGGTCTGTATAGAAGGTGCGCGGATGGCCTTCACCCGTGTCAAGATGCAATGGGCGAAGATGAATGCCGTCAAGCTCGCGACCGAAGGACCGCCCGAGGGAAATGAGCACCGCATGCCCGCGCGATATTTCGACGATGTCCTAGAGGGATCCCACATTGTAGCGGAGCAATGTGCTAAGGACATTATTTTTGAATGAGTATATTCATGTTATCCCATCCTGTAGTATTAAACAGAGCCGTTATGTAATATAATGCTTGTTTATTTGTTGAATTTTTTACCTCCTATGCGGTCATTTTTGTTAAATCTGAGGGTTGGCCAGTCGTCGGCTTCAGGCCCCACATAGGTAGTACGGGGGTGTTCGGGAGGAATCTAAACACTCTTTATCCCAACATTTGGTCCTTAAAGAAGGTGTTTAGCGCTACGAACCAGACAATCAGACTATGTGGCTTTATCACCCTCACTTAGCCATAGGAGTTTGACAATAAAAGTTAGGCGCAGCCCCTAGTATCCGAACTAGGGTGCTGTAAACACCTGACCGAATAAGAACCGATTCGTCGCATAATGCGGAAAAAATCACTAAAGATTTGAAACCTCCGAAGAGCTGACCGGCTCACGCCGCATCATGACAGTCAGTTTTCGGCTTTCTCTACTGAGGTGCTCATCCGGATAAACCAGGACACAACCGCAGTAGTTCTCTCTTTACAACCCTAGCCGATATAGCGGAACGTAAGGTAGTAAGCATAGGAGCCGGTCAACCCAACTATTGACCAAAGACATGATTCGGAGCCGATGCATATAATGCTAAATTCAGGGTGCCAAACTATACTATAAAAAGTGTTCGGACTTTGTTGCCGTGTTATGGGGCACAATGAAGCCCCTGGCGGAATAAAACGTACCAAAGTGTACAGGTGCGATTTGATAAGATTATCAAAAGAACAAACTAGTGCCACAAAAGTTGGGTTGCAAACTGTTTCCATCATAGTTTGATTAATACGTCAAAGTGTATTTTGTACAAGTAGTGCGATAAGAACAGTGGCTATTTAACATGCCAAGACCAAGGAGGAGCTGCGTACGGGTCCTGAAAGCGGGTATAATGATCGTCGAGAAGAACATCTAGAGATTTCCCGACACATCTGTGCTACTTGCCACCTTGGTGTGCCCGTCCTTCGAAAGGACCGATTAGGAGGCCATCGAGAGGGGCCTGTGGAAGAGAAACCTGAAAAGGAAAAAGAAAATAAAAAAAGAAAGGATCAAAGTATGTGTGTCCAGGGGAGGTCAAGCCGTATTATGGATCCTAATCTGGTCATGCCTCCGTCTATGCCCATGGTATTTTGAGTGCGTAATTATGTACGCACGGCACGAACGCCTCCACTTGGTGGGGTCTGGGACGGAGGCCAAATTGCTAGTTGAGCTCTTGACGAGCTGGGCTGTCCTGGTGAAGAGTAGTCCGGACTCGTTTGACAGTGTCTGGGAGTATGGCCGCTGAATTAAGGTTCTGTTTATGGAGGCTGCTCTGTACCTCTGCTGCGAGGGTGGCGGTGTGCTCCTCGGTACGGAGGGAGCGCTCCGTGTTTCCATTGACTATTATGACACCGCGTGGTCCGGGCATCTTGAGCTTGATATAAGCTAGTGTGGTATCGCATTGAATCGGGCAAACGCAGTTCGTCCGAGCAGTGCGTGATAGCCGCTGCGGAAGGGGGCAATATCGAAGATTAACTCCTTGCTTCAGAAGTTGTCCGGAGATCCAAAGATGACCTCCAATGTAACTGAGCCTAAGAAGCGGGCCTCTACACCTGGTATAACTCCTTTAAAGGTGGTTTTGGTGGGCTTGATCCTTGATGGATCAATGCCCATTTTGCGCACTGTATCCTAGTAAAGTAGGTTGAGGCTGCTGACGCCGTCCATGAGGACTCGTGTGTGGTGAAATCCATCAATTATTGGGTTGAGGACCAGTGCGGCTGACCCGCCATGATGGATGCTGGTCAGATGGTCCCTGCGATCGAAGGTGATCGGGCATGACGACCATGGGTTGAATTTTGGGGCGACTGGCTCTATCACGTAGACGTCCCTGAGCGCGCGCTTGCACTCCTTCTTGGGGATATGGGTAGCGTATATCATGTTCACCATTTTGATTTGAGGGGGAAACTTCTTCTGTCCCCCTATGTTCAGTGGACGGGGCTCCTCGTCATCGTTCTCGCTTTGCGACCCCTTCTCCTTCTCTTTGGCATTTAATTTGCCAGCCTGTTTGAAGACCCAACAACTCCTGTGGGTATGATTGGCTGGTTTATCAGGGGTGCCATGGATCTGACATGGGCGATCGAGTATGCGGTCCACGCTGGAAGGGCCTGGATTATTTCTTTTATATGGCTTCTTCCGCTGTCCAGACTTGGAGCCACTGAATCCGGCATTGACCATTGTGTCATCGGTATGATCACCGTTGCTTTGACGCTTGTGTCTGTTGCGTCGGGGCTTGCCGTTGCTATTTCTGGCTTCCGAAGTGCCAGGTTCGCTTGTGTTGTTATTGTTGCGGGCCAGCTGATACGTCTCCAACGTATCTATAATTTTTGATTGCTCCATGCTATATTATCTACTATTTTGGACTATATTGGGCTTTATTTTCCACTTTTATATTATTTTTGGGACTAACCTATTAACCGGAGGCCCAGCCCAGAATTGCTATTTTTTGCCTATTTCAGTGTTACAGATAAACATAATATCAAACGGAGTCCAAACGGAATAAAATCTTCGGGAACATGATTTTCTCACCGAACGTGATCCAGGAGACTTGGACCCTACTCCAGGGGGTCAAAGAGGAGGTCACGAGGGTGGGGGGCGCCCCCCTAGGGCGCGCCCCCCTGCCTCGTGGGCCCCTCGGTGCTCCACCGATGTACTCCTTCCTCCTATATATACCTACGTACCCCCAAACGATCAGATGAGGAACCAAAAACCTAATTCCACCGCCGCAACTTTCTGTATCCATGAGATCCCATCTTGGGGCCTGTTTCGGAGCTCCGCCGGAAGAGGGCCGTCATCATGGAGGGCTTCTACAAAATCCTAGCCCCTCCGATGAAGTGTGAGTAGTTTACCTCAGACCTTTGGGTCCATAGTTAGTAGCTAGATGGCTTCTTCTCTCTTTTTGGATCTCAATACAAAGTTCTCCCCCTCTCTTGTAGAGATCTATTCGATGTAATCTTCTTTTTGCGGTGTGTTTGTTGAGATCGATGAATTGTGGGTTTATGATCAAGTCTATCTATGAATAATATTTGAATCTTCTCTAAATTCTTTTATGTATGATTGGTTATCTTTGCAAGTCTCTTCGAATTATCCGTTTGGTTTGGCCAACTAGATTAGTAGTTCTTACCATGGGAGAAGTGTTTAGCTTTGGGTTCAATCTTGCGGTGTCCTTACCCAGTGACAGAAGGGGCAGCAAGGCATGTATTGTATCGTTGCCATCGAGGATAACAAGATGGGGTTTATTTCAAAATGCATGAATTTATCTCTCTACATCATGTCATCTTGCTTAAGGTGTTACTCTGTTTTTAACTTAATACTCTAGTTGCATGCTGGATAGCGGTCGATGAGTGGAGTAATAGTAGTAGATGCAGAATCATTTCGATCTACTTGTCACGGACGTGATGCCTATATACATGATCATGCCTAGATATTCTCATAACTATGCTCAATTCTATCAATTGCTCAACAGTAATTTGTTCACCCACGTAGAATACTTATGCTCTTGAGAGAAGCCACTAGTGAAACCTATGGCCCCCGGGTCTATTCTCATCATATCAATCTCCATCACTTTAATCTTGCTTTGCTTTTTTACTTTTCTTTTACTTTTAACTTTGCATCTTTATACCAAAAATACCAAAAATATTATATCTATCAGATCTCACTCTCGTAAGTGACCGTGAAGGGATTGACAACCCCTAATCGCGTTGGTTGCGAGTAGCTATCGTTTTGTGCAGGTACGAGGGACTTGAGCGTGGCCTCCTAATGGATTGATACCTTGGTTCTCAAAAACTAAGGGAAATACTTACGCTACTCTGCTGCATCATCCCTTCCTCTTCGGGGAAAACCAACGCAAGCTCAAGACGTAGCAAGAAGGATTTCTGGCGCCGTTGCCGGGGAGTCTACGCAAAAAGTCAACATACCAAGTACCCATCACAATCCCTATCTCTCGCATTACATTATTTGCCATTTGCCTCTCGTTTTCCTCTCCCCCACTTCACCCTTACCGTTTTATTTGCCCTTCCTCCATTCAATCTTGTGTTACCATGTGCTTCCTTTTTGCTTGCATCTTCGCTTGCTAAGAGTTTATGGATCCTCATCCACTTGCTAATCTCTTTAAAAGATCCAATTATGATGAACCTATTGCTAGTGAGTTGAGTGCACTAGATTATCTTTATGAGGTTTTGCCTGAAATTCGTGAATCTAAAAATTGTGATAAAGTATTTTATGAAATGATTCACGATAGATCTTTGAATAAAAAGCATGATTGTGATGATTTTATTATAAATTCTATTGACGTAAATTGTGCTAATAATATGCAAAACGCTAAGCTTGGGGATGCTGGTTTTGCTATGTCTACTACTTGTTGCAATGATCATGATTGGGGTGATTCTTCTTATGATCTTGAAAATTTATTTAAGCCCCATGATGAATATGAGATTGATAATAGTGTTTGGAATAATATTGAAAGTGGGTTTGGAAGAGTGTCAACTTTAGATCCCACATATTTGGAGCATGTTCAATCTTATGAAATTTTTGAGAAAAGTGGGTTTGGAGAGGTCATGACTTTATTTTATGATAATCCCACTATTTCGGAAGAGTGTCAACTTTGCATACATGTGGATTGTGTTAAGAATATGTTTTCTGATAGCTATATTGTTGAATTTTCTTATGATCCTACATATAATTATTATGAGAGAGGAAAATATGGTTGTAGAAATTTTCATGTCACTAAATTACCTCTCGTCATGTTGAGATTGCTATCGTCTCTTTCTTCTTCCCTGCATATGCTAATTTTTGCTTGCTATGATAATTTGTTTGCTTATAAAATGCCTATGCATAGGAAGTATGTTAGACTTAAGTGTGTTTGTCACATGTTTTATGGTGCTCTCTTTGCGCTTCAATTCTAGTCTTTCATGTGAGCACCATTAAAATTATCAATGCCTAGCTAGGGGCGTTAAACGATAGCGCTTGTTGGGAGGCAACCCAATTTTATTTTTCTTCCTTGATTTTTTTATCCTGCTTAGTAATAAATAAATTATTTAGCCTCTGTTTTGGTTGTGTTTTTTGTGCTTAATTAGTGTTTGTGCCAAGTAGAACCATTGGGAAGACTTGGGGAAAGTCTTGTTGAACTTCCTGTAAAAAACAGAAACTTTAGCGCTCACGAGAACTACTGTCATTTTTATTTGAAAAGTGATATTTAGTTAATTATTTTTGCAGATTATTAATAGATAAATTCCTCACGTCCAGCAATTTATTTTAGAATTTTTGGGGTTCTAGATCTTGTGCTAGCTACAGATTACTACAGACTCTTCTGTTTTTGACAGATTCTGTTTTTCGTGTGTTGTTTGCTTATTTTGATGAATCTATGGTTAGTAAAATAGTTTATAATCCATAGATAAGTTGGAATAAAGTAGGTTTAACACCAATATAAATAAAGAATGAGTTCATTACAGTACCTTGATGTGGTCTTTTGTTTTCTTTCGCTAACGGAGCTCATGAGTTTTCTATTTTGAGTTTTGTGTTGTGAAGTTTTCAAGTTTTGGGTGAATTCTTTTGATGGATCATGGAACAAGGAGTGGCAAGAGCCTATGCTTGGGGATGCCTATGTCACCCCCAAGATAATCCAAGTACACCAAAAAGTCAAAGCTTGGGGATGCCCCGGAAGGCATCCCCTCTTTCGTCCACTTCCATCGGTAATTTACTTGGAGCTATATTTTTATTCACCAACATGATATGTGTTTTGCTTGGAGCGTCTTGTATTATTTGTGTCTTTGTGCCTTAGTATGCCACAATCATCCTTTCTGTACACACCTTTTGAGATAGCCATACATGAATTAAAATTTGATAGAATACTCTATGTGCTTCACTTATATCTTTTGAGCTAAGTAGTTTTGCTCTATGTGCTTCACTTATATCTTTTGAGCTAAATAGTTTTGCTCTATGTGCTTCACTTATATCTTTTGAGCTAAGTAGTTTTGCTCTGTGTGCTTCACTTATATCTTTTGAGCATTATAATTTTTCTCTATGTGCTTCACTTAGATCTTTTAGAGCACGGTGGTGGATTTGTTTTAAAGAAACTATTGATCTCTCATGCTTTGCTTAAATCATTTTGAGAGTATCTTAATAGCATGGTAATTTGCTTAATAATAATATGCTTGGTATTCAAGATTTGTGAAACTTTCTTTTGAGTGTGTTTAATACTAAGAAAAGATTGAAACATGATAATTGTTTTGAGATATGGAGGTGATAATATTAAAGTCATGCTAGTTGAGTAGTTGTGAATTTAAAGAATACTTGTGTTAAAAGTTTGTGATTCCCGTAGCATGCACGTATGGTGAACCGTTACGTGATGAAGTCGGAGCATGATTTATTTATTGATTGTCTTCCTTATGAGTGGCGGTCGGGGACGAGCGATGGTCTTTTCCTACCAATCTATCCCCTAGGAGCATGCGCATAATACTTTGCTTTGATAACTTCTAGATTTTTGCAATAAGTATATGAGTTCTTTATGACTAATGTTGAGTCCATGGATTATACGCACTCTCACCCTTCCACCTTTGCTAGCCTCTCTAATACCGCGCACCTTTCGCCGGTATCATACACCTACCATATACCTTCCTCAAAACAGCCACCATACCTACCTATTATGTCATTTCCATAGCCATTCCGAGATATATTGCCATGCAACTTTCCACCATCTAGTTCATCATGACACATTCATCATTGTCATATTGCTTAGCATGATCATGTAGTTGACATAGTATTTTTGGCAAAGCCACCGTTCATAATTTCTTCATACTTGTCACTCTTGATTCATTGCATATCCCGGTACACCACCGGAGGCATCCATATAGAGTCATACTTTGTTTTAGAATCGACTTGTAATCATTGAGTTGTAAATAAATAAAAGTGTGATGATCATCATTTAATAGAGCATTGTCCCAATAAAAAAAGAGAAAGGCCAAAGAAAAAAAGAAGGCCAAAAAAAAGAAAATAGATAAAAAGGGGCAATGCTACTATCCTTTTTTCCACACTTGTGCTTCAAAGTAGCACCATGATATAGCGAGTCTCATATATTGTGCTTCAAAGTAGCACCATGTTCTTCACATAGAGAGTCTCATATGTTGTCACTTTCATATACTAGTGGTAATTTTACATTATAGAACTTGGCTTGTATATTCCAATGATGGGCTTCCTCAAATTGCCCTAGGTCTTCGTGAGCAAGCAAGTTGGATGGCCACCCCTACTCACTCACATTGATATCTATTGATGGGCATCTCCATAGCCTATTGATACGCCTAGTTGATGTGAGACTATCTTCTCCTCTTTGTCTTCTCCACAACCACCATTCTATTCCACCTATAGTGCTATATCCATGGCTCACGCTCATGTATTGCATGAAGATTGAAAAAGTTTTGAAAAAGTTAGGGTATGAAACAATTGCTTGGCTTGTCATCGGGGTTGTGCATGATTTAAATACTTTGTGTGGTGAAGATGGAGCATAGCCAGACTATATGATTTTGTAGGGATAACTTTCTTTGGCCATGTTATTTTGAGAAGACATAATTGCTTTGTTAGTATGCTTGAAGTATTATTATTTTTATGTCAATATAAAATTTTGTCTTGATTCTTTCTAATCTGAATATTCATACCACAATTAAGAAGATTTGCATTGAAATTATGCCAAGTAGCACTCCGCATCAAAAATTCTCTTTCTATCATTTACCTACTCGAGGACGAGCAGGAATTAAGCTTGGGGATGCCTGATACGTCTCCAACGTATCTATAATTTTTGATTGCTCCATGCTATATTATCTATTGTTTTGGACTATATTGGGCTTTATTTTCCACTTTTATATTATTTTTTGGACTAACCTATTAACCGGAGGCCCAACCCAAAATTGCTATTTTTTGCCTATTTCAGTGTTTCGGATAAACAGAATATCAAACGAAGTCCAAACGGAATAAAATCTTCGGGAACGTGATTTTCTCACCGAACGTGATCCAGGAGACTTGGACCCTACTCTAGGGGGTCAAAGAGGAGGTCACGAGGGTGGGGGCGCCCCCCTAGGGCGCGCCCCCTGCCTTGTGGGCCCCTCGGTGCTCCACCGATGTACTCCTTCCTCCTATATATACCTACGTACCCCCAAATGATCAGATGAGGATCCAAAAACCTAATTCCACCGCCGCAACTTTCTGTATCCACGAGATCCCATCTTGGGGCCTGTTCCGGAGCTCCGCCGGAAGAGGGCAGTCATCACGGAGGGCTTCTACAAAATCCTAGCCCCTCCGATGAAGTGTGAGTAGTTTACCTCAGACCTTCGGGTCCAAAGTTAGTAGCTAGATGGCTTCTTCTCTCTTTTTGGATCTCAATACAAAGTTCTCCCCCTCTCTTGTGGAGATCTATTCGATGTAATCTTCTGTTTGCAGTGTGTTTGTTGAGACCGATGAATTGTGGGTTTATGATCAAGTCTATCTATGAATAATATCTGAATCTTCTCTAAATTCTTTTATGTATGATTGGTTATCTTTGCAAGTCTCTTTGAATTATCCGTTTGGTTTGGCCAACTAGATTAGTAGTTCTTGCCATGGGAGAAGTGTTTAGCTTTGGGTTCGATCTTGCGGTGTCCTTACCCAGTGACAGAAGGGGCAGCACGACACGTATTGTATCGTTGCCATCGAGGATAACAAGATGGGGTTTATTTCATATTGCATGAATTTATCTCTCTACATCATGTCATCTTGCTTAAGGCGTTACTCTATTTTTAACTTAATACTCTAGATGCATGCCGGATAGCGGTCGATGAGTGGAGTAATAGTAGTAGATGCAGAATCGTTTCGATCTACTTGTCACGGACGTGATGCCTATATACATGATCATGCCTAGATATTCTCATAACTATGCTCAATTCTGTCAATTGCTCAACAGTAATTTGTTCACCCACCGTAGAATACTTATGCTCTTGAGAGAAGCCACTAGTGAAACCTATGGCCCCCGGGTCTATTCTCATCATATCAATCTCCATCACTTTAATCTTGCTTTGTTTTTACTTTTTACTTTGCATCTTTATACCAAAAATATTATATCTATCAGATCTCACTCTCGTAAGTTACCGTGAAGGGATTGACAACCCCTAATCGCGTTGGTTGCGAGTAGCTATCATTTTGTGCAAGTACGAGGGACTTGAGCGTGGCCTCCTACTGGATTGATACCTTGGTTCTCAAAAACTGAGGGAAATACTTACGCTACTCTGCTGCATCATCCCTTCCTCTTCGGGGAAAACCAACGCAAGCTCAAGACGTAGCAAGAAGGATTTCTGGCGCCGTTGCCGGGGAGTCTACGCAAAAAGTCAACATACCAAGTACCCATCACAATCCCTATCTCTCGCATTACATTATTTACCATTTGCCTCTTGTTTTCCTCTCCCCCAGTTCACCCTTACCATTTTATTCGCCCTTCCTCCATTCAATCTTGTGTTACCATGTGCTTCCTTTTTGCTTGCATCTTCACTTGCTAAGAGTTTATGGATCCTCATCCACTTGCTAATCTCTTTAAAAGATCCAATTATGATGAACCTATTGCTAGTGAGTTGAGTGCACTAGATTATCTTTATGAGGTTTTGCCTGAAATTCGTGAATCCAAAAATTGTGATAAAGTATTTTATGAAATGATTCACGATAGATCTTCGAATAAAAAGCATGATTGCAATGATTTTATTATAAATTCTATTGATGTAAATTGTGCTAATAATATGCAAAACACTAAGCTTGGGGATGCTAGTTTCGCTATGTCTACTACTTGTTGCAATGATCATGATTGGGGTGATTCTTCTTATGATCTTGAAAATTTATTTAAGCCCCATGATGAATATGAGATTGATAATAGTGTTTGGAATAATATTGAAAGTGGGTTTGGAAGAGTGTCAACTTTAGATCCCACATATTTGGAGCATGTTCAATCTTATGAAATTTTTGAGAAAAGTGGGTTTGGAGAGGTCATGACTTTATTTTATGATAATCCCACTATTTCGGAATAGTGTCAACTTTGCATACATGTGGATCGTGGTAAGAATATGTTTTCTGATAGCTATATTGTTGAATTTGCTTATGATCCTACATATAATTATTATGAGAGAGGAAAATATGGTTGTAGAAATTTTCATGTCACTAAATTACCTCTCGTCATGTTGAGATTGCTATCGTCTCTTTCTTCTTCCCTGCATATGCTAATTTTTGTGTGAAATTCAAAAATGCTCAGACATGAAAACTAAAATGTTCATCATGTGGAACATATTCTTCTGGTAATATTGGTGGTGAACCAACATTTTTGCAAAATGCCTAAGTGGCCTAAAATAGCTAAAACAGAAAAGCTTTAAAAAGAAAAAGGAAAAGGAAAAGCAAGGAGAAAAAGAAGAAGAGGAAGCCCCTGCCTCCCTGGGCCTTGGGCCATCCGGACCAGCCGGCCCATCCTAGGCGGCCCACCTCCCCTAGTCGCTCTCTTCCTCCCCTGTTGAACCGACCGGGGCTCTTCCCGCATGTCCCCGCCAAACCGCCTCGCCGTCGACAACGAGGGAGGCGATAAGGCCCCGCGCCTCCCCACCTCCACTCACCCCACTCCCCTGGCATCCTCGTCCGTTCTCCCCTGCCCCCACTTGCCCGATGCGCCTCACCTCTCTCTTTTCCCCACCTTGCCCGAGAGCTCGCCGCCGTTCTCCGTCGACCACGCGGCCACCGTCCATGCCGCACCTTGCCAACGCGTTCCCGAGAACCTCCATCGTCGACTACGTCCTCTACAGCAAGCCGTTGGGGACAGGAGCCATTACATCGCCGTCCCGTCTTCTCCTTCTTCCTCGGGCACCGCCGCCATCGTCTTCGATTCCGGCTGCCTAGCGCCGTCCCCGAGCTCGCTGCCACTCCCTACGGCTCCACTGTGAGCTCACCCTCCTCTCCCCGCTCTCCCATGTCCCTCTGCCTACCCGTCCGCGCGTCGTGCGTGCTCCCGCCCCCCTCCCCCCCGCGTGAGCCACTGGCGCCCTCCAAGGCACGCACATCACCGAGCTGCAGCCCCAACCGCTCCCCTAGGCTACTCCCGATGCGATTCAAATGGGGCCCAAGCGCCACCGCCGCTCCCCGTCGTTGCTCCGGCCAGCTCCGCCCCCTAGCGTCGCCAGTTACCACCACTGGGCACGGCGTCGACCCGGCGTTCGAAAGAGCCCACCCGTGCCTCCGTTCGTGCCCCCTGTCACTGACTCCGTCGATGCCCAAACTCCGGCATCCGCTCCGCCACTCGCCACTGCCGTCTTCGGCCGTTTCCGGCCAAGCCCCCCCACAGTTCAACGCGCAAGCGTGCGCCCATTCAAACGCCAGTAGCCACGCGCGAAACGACCCCCTGTGGCGATTTTCCGAACCACTCCGGCGACGCGCCACCGCGGATTTGGTCGCCGGAGCTCTCTCCGGCGCCGACGCCGACGTGTATCGATGGGCCCCGCCCCTGGGTCGCTGACCAGTGGGTCCTGGGGGCCCGTTGACTGGGTTGACTCAGTCAACGTGCCGACTGGGCAGCCCCAGCCACTAACATGTGGGCCCCACTTGTTTAAAAGATTTTATAAATAAATAAATCTATTAATTAGTTTTAATCATTAGTTAGTCACTGACACGAGGGGCCCACACCTCCAATTAGCCTGTTAGACTAGTTTAATCCACTGTTAAGCTAACAGAGGCTGACATGTGGGTCCCACTGGACCCACAGGTTAGGTTTGACCTAGTCAGCAAGTCTGTTGACTGCCGACGTCATCAACACATCATGCTGACGTCATATTTTCTTTTATGTTAATTTAATTAATTCCAGAAAATGTTTAAAACTTTGAAAATTCATAGAAAATAAACCGTAACTCCGCTGAAAATGTTTTCTACATGAAAGTTGCTCAAAAAAATCCAACTAATCCGAATGCACGGTCCATTCACCTGTCACATGCCCCTAGCATGCTGAACATGGAACCGTCCCCTCTCTTCCATTTGTCCCAAATTCGTCTAACACTGGGAATTCATCCTTGGATGTTTATCCCCTCCGTCTGCAACGTGTAGTACTACGTTAGGACAACCCTAGCTCTGCCTATCATCATGTAATGCTTAGTGATGCATCTGTTTGCTCTCTATTTACTGTTTCTTCCCCCTCTTCTCTCCGATAGAACCTGAGACCGATGCCGCCCCTGTGATCGACTACGTCGACGACACTTCTTCTTTTTCAGCAGAGCTTCTAGGCAAGCAAACCCTCCTTGAGCATTCCGATATCGCCCATTTCTTTCCCTCTCATGCTTGCATTAGAACTGCTACTGTTTTCTATATGACCCTACTCTAATGCATAGCCTGTTTTCATTACCTGCTTATTGTTACCTTACCTGCTTATCCTAAACTGCTTAGTATAGGTTGGTTAGTGATCCATCAGTGACCCCACCTTGTCCCAGTTGCCTCGCTTTATGTTTGATGACTCGATCAACATGATCGACATCCAAGTCCCGACACCGCACATCACCCCCTAGTTGTACGACTCTGCAGAGTTACCATCGAGTGCCAAGGGTGGAACCTCTTACATCACTCCTGATGAGATCTCTGTAGTGTAGCTATACGGTCGAGGTCATCGAGGGCGATTTCCTCCTTAACCACTTCCGTTACGGCTCAGTTGTGCAACCCCTCAAGTGTGAACCTAGAGGGTGGATT
Source organism: Triticum aestivum (assembly GCF_018294505.1). Taxonomy (NCBI): domain Eukaryota; kingdom Viridiplantae; phylum Streptophyta; class Magnoliopsida; order Poales; family Poaceae; genus Triticum; species Triticum aestivum. Next base: position 47,934,619 of record NC_057803.1, read on the forward strand.
CTCTTATGTTCACCTTGATGATAACATCGAGTGGAATTCACCGGGGGTGATTCCTCGGGTTTTCCCCTTCGTGTTAGACACAGTTACTATGGTTACTATGAATTTACACTAAACCATGTTACTAAAGACGGGTCGGCCCTGAGGGGTACCCGCGCGAGCTTAATAGCGAGTGATGTAGAGTCGGGTTGACCTGGAAGGTGCCCGCGAGATACTTATGAGGTGTAGCCGGGCATTCTTAGTCCTTGCCACAAGTACTCGAGACGGGGCGACGGGGTCACATCTTTCGTGAATCTCTGCTCGTGACCGCACTGCCAACACACTAACTGTTTGGATATTTGATCCGAGGGGCCTCTGGCCTGATAGCACTAACCATCACGTGCGCATTGTATGGGCGTTCTGCGTCGTATGCCTCAGCCAAAGCTTAATAGACGTCATGCGATTGAGCGGAGCGCGCCGGGTTGGACTGGTAAGCTCCTGCCTTTTTAAGGAGGTGGCTAGATCTGCTCACGGGCCACCCATGCAACGTGCAGGAGTTCCTGGGGCGATGGTCCACAACCCCTGGGGGCATAGGTTTAGTCCGGCGTGCCTGACCTCTCTATTAAGCCTTGTTCGTGTTGCGGCATATTGTTTGGCTGAGGCCGGGCATGACCCAGGAAAGTGTGTCCGGCCAGAGTTAATCGAGCATGGTGGGTAAGTTGGTGCACCCCTACAGGGAAGAAAACATCTATCGATAGCCTGTCCTATGTTAACGGACACTTGGAGTTGTGTCCCGATCGATACAACTAGAACTGGATACTTGAGATGAGAAATGGATAGGAGAAATGGATATGAGAAATGGATAGTCTGGCTCTGGGATTGCTTTCTCGCAGGGAGTCGAGAAAGGATCTCTGGCCGAGGTTGATAACACTACTACTACTTTAAATTATGTTGATCTGTACTCTTCTTTATGCTGCAAGATGCTGGAAGATGCTAGTCTTTGATAGGCTAGGTTTTCCCCCTCTCTTCTGGCATTCTGCAGTTTAGTCCACAGATACAGTCCATTCCTTTGATACAGACGCATACTTAGTTTAGATTTGATGTAAGTCTTGCGAGTACTTTGGATGAGTACTCATGGTTGCCTTACTACCTCGTTTTCCCCTATACCCGATTGTTGCAACCAGATGACGGATCCCAGGAGCCAGACGACACCACTGATGCTTACTACTACCCCGAGGGTGCCTACTACAATGTGATGGCCGCTGACGACTTGAAGTAGTTAGGAGGCTCCCAGGCAGGAGGCCTTGCATGTTCGATCGTTGTTGCTTTTGTGCTAGCCTTCTTAAGGCAGACTTGTTTAACTTATGTCTGTACTCAGATATTGTTGCTTCCGCTGACTCTTGTGTATTCGAGCTTATGTATTCGAGCCCTCGAGGCCCCTGGCTTGTAATATAAAGCTTGTATTATTTTAATTTGTGTCCAGAGTTGTGTTGTGATATCTTCCCGCGAGTCCTTGATCTTGATCATACACATTTGCGTGTATGATTAGTGTACGATTGAATCGAGGGTGTCACAAGTTGGTATCAGAGATGACTGCCTGTAGGTAGCCCCCTTTCCAACTCCTTGGCCGAAGTTGAGTCTAGTCACTTAAAAACTTTTACTAACATTGGCTGTGTGTCTTACGGGTCCGGTCCACTCGCCATTGGGTGGTATTAGGATCTTTTTTTCCTCGTCTATACTCTGGGACTCTGATCTCTCTTCCATTCGGGTTAAACGAATTTACTAACTCTAACATTAGGATCCCGTGACCACATTCACCCTAAAGTTGGATAAGCCATAGTTATTCCTTAGAATAGTATTCTGAATAGTACACACACTGTCGTGTTGACTACAAAGTGGTATCCTACGTACCTCTTTCATTATGCATGTTTCATCATGAATGATCCTTGTTTTTGCAAATGCTCAATGCTGAACTACCCCCTATTACATGTTAGCAGGATGGTTAGACCCGCTGGTCGTGGCCGTGGTGCCAACGATCCACCACCGCTCGAATTCTTTGCTGGAATGATGCAACAATTTGAGTTAAACCGCCAGTTCATGGAAGGAATGATGGCTCAGTTTCCTCGTTCAAACATGAATCAACAACCAACCCTAGTAACTCTGCAGGACTTCATGCGTCTCAACCCAACTATTTACTGTAGCTCAACTCAACCCCTTGATGCTGATGACTGGCTCCGCAACATCACGTATGAAATGGAGTCTGCTAGTGTGGCCCCTGCTAGCTATGTCACCTTTGCATCTTTCTTTCTGAAGGGTCCCGCTGCTCAATGGTGGGACAGCCACATGCATACCCTGCCTACTGGAACGGTCATCACTTGGCTAGATTTCCAAGCTGCTTTCCGTTCCCACTTCATTCCTCAGGGAATCATGGACATGAAGAAGCGAGATTTCCGCAACGTCACCCAAGACAAAAAGACTGTAGATGCTTATCATCGGGAATTTCTAGACTTGTCACGTTATGCTGAAGAAGACATTTCAACTGATGCTTGTAAGCAAGAGAAGTTTCATGATGGACTTCACCCTGATATCAAGCTAGCACTGCTCATTCATGACTTTGCCGACTTTGCCACCTTGGTGAACAAGGCTATTCAGGTTGAGACTGGTCCGCAGGAACAACAGGGATACCTTAGGCGTAGCCGTGACACTGGCTCATCTTCGGGTGCTTCAGTGCAGAACTGTCGGATATGGATTCCCCACAGCATGTATCGTCCACCTGCACCTGCACCAAGACAGTTCTATGTTGCACCTCATCTGCCTCCTCCACCGCAAAGGCAGCCTCTTCGAGCTGTACCACCCTAAGCTCCTGCTACCAATCCCAATGATGGTCTGTGCTTCAGAGGTGGCCGTCCAGGTCACCTAGCCAAAGAGTGCAATCAGAAAAGGAACCAGCTGGCTTTGCCCTCAACTGGTCGTAACAATCAGCCCCATAACAACAATGCCAGATCTTATGGTCGTGGTCAGGCTAATCATGTTGATCTGAATGAAGCTCAAGACCAGCCTGCCACTGTGATCGGTACTCTTCTTGTAAATTCAGTACCAGCTTATGTTTTATTCGATTCAGGAGCATCACATTCATTCATGTTAGAATTTTTTTTCTTACGCACATGACATCCGATGTGAGCCCATGAACACTCCGATAGTGGTACACACCCCTATGGGTCAGTGTCGAACTACCATGATTGGTCACGACGTCCCCGTTGAAATCGAATGGTTGGAATTTCATGTTTCTCCCATTATTCTGGAGTCTTCCAACATTGACCTCATTCTGGGAATGGAATGGTTGAAAGCACATACTGCCTCTATCGTTTGTGCCACCAAAGTCACTCATCTCCTACATCCTTCCGATGAGATAGTAAGCTACCATGCTCAGATTGTTCAAAACGCTGAAGCACGACTTTATGCTTTGAATGCGTTGAATGCAGCACCTCTTGAGGGAATTGAAAAGATTCCAGTTGTTCGCGACTTCCTCAATGTCTTTCCAGAAGAACTTCTAGGAATACCCCCTGCCCGGGCTATCGAGTTCGTCATCGACTTGAAACCAGGCACCGTTCCTATCGCCAAACGACCCTACAAGATGCTGCCTCATGAACTCCTTGAACTTAAGGAGGAAATCGACAAATCCCTTCGCAGTGGATTCATTCGTCCAAGTTCCTCAGCTTGGGGAGCACCTTCTCTCTTTGTGAATGAGGGAGTCCTGGATTAGGGGGTCTCCAGACAACCGGACTATATCCTTTGGCCGGACTGTTGGACTATGAAGATACAAGATTGAAGATTTTGTCTCGTGTCCGGATGGGACTCTCCTTGGCGTGGAAGGCAAGCTTGGCAATACGGATATGTAGATCTCGTCCCTTGTAACTGACTCTGTGTAACCCTAGCCCCCTCCGGTGTCCATATAAACCGGAGGGTTTAGTCCGTAGGACAACAACAATCATACCATAGGCTAGCTTCTAGGGTTTAGCCTCTACGATCTCGTGGTAGATCAACTCTTATAATACTCATATCATCAAGATCAATCAAGCAGGAAGTAGGGTAATACCTCCATCGAGAGGGCCCGAACCCGGGTAAACATTGTGCCCCCGCCTCCTGTTACCATCGGCCTTAGACGCACAGTTCAGGACCCCCTACCAGAGATCCGCTGGTTTTGACACCGACATTGGTGCTTTCATTGAGAGTTCTACTGTGCCATCATCATAAGGAGGGATGGATCGTCTCGTTGTCAAGAACAACATCACCTCTGGGGGAGCCCTGGTTGTAGGCCAAACTCTCCGACTAGGCGGCTTCGTCATGACCGCCCGCTCAACCACTGCGCCGACGATGACTTCTCGGGTCATCGAAAATAGCCTCCACACCAGCACAAAATTCACCGAGAAGATGGATCCAATGGAGCTCTCCTTTTTGAACGAGCTCTTGGATCGCATCACCGCTCTGGGTGTCGCTACCGACTATGATCTGATTCGGCTTAAACCCGACCAAAGGGAGGTTAACTCTCTGCCGGTCACCCATCAGATAGCGGTGGTGGAGGAGCAATGCGGCGATTCTTCCTCTATCCTGAGGACGAACTATGTCCGGATTCCCGAGCTCTCCGAGCCGGATACCCATACCCATCCACGGGAGGACATCACCCAAACCTTGAACCTAGAATCAGGCAGCATGCCGAACCTGCAGGGAAACATCCCAGAGCCCGAACTTCCAAGATCGGAAACTCCCCGCCCCTGGGTCTTAGATTGGGTCAAGGTCTGGACTTAAATCCACCCACCCACCCAGATATAAATGATCTTTCCCACATTAGGCAAGAGCCCCAAGAGACAGTACATCACTATTGGGCTAGATTCCTCCTTGTAATGAACAAGGTCAAGGACTATCGCGAGGAAGACGCAATTTCGTTCTTTTGCAACAATTGCACGGACAAGGGAATCCTCAACGCCATAAGTCACCGTGAAATAGCACACTTCGCTGACTTGGCGGCCATAGTATGGAAGTACTATGCGATGGAAAGCGCCTGGAAAACCCAAACAAAATTTTGGGATAATCCGGCTCTGACAAAACCCCCAGTCTGAACTAAAAGGGTGCACTCTCATAAGTCGCCCCACTCAATTACAAAGAAGCAAAAGCCCACTACAGGGCGTGGAACCGTATTGGAGGGATGGCTTAACGGGCCCTGCAAAATTCATAGTACAGCGGATACCATACCAACACACAGCCTTAGAGCATGTTGGGTACTCCGGCAGGTGGCCAAGAGCGGTGAGGATCTCCTCATTCAAAACACCGCAGAGCACCATCCCGTGGATAACAATACAGTATTGAAAGTCTTCGAGACCTTTGCCTCAAATAATAGGCGTAAGCGAGCAGTCCGCAGCCTTGCCGAAGTCTGCCACGTGGCAGCAATAAATCCATGGAGCGACACGGCTATCACCTTCAATGCCAGTGACGAACCTAAATTCCGAACAGCCCGAGCACCAGCCGCCCTGGTCCTCAGCCCAATTGTGGACGACTTTCGGCTTACTAAAGTGCTCATGGACGGCGGCAGCGTACTAAACCTCATTTATGAGGAGACTCTTCAAAAAATGGAAATAGACAGAAACCGTATTGAGCAAAGCAGCACGACCTTCCGAGGAATCATCCCCAGTCAGGAGGCACGTTGCGCTGGGAAAATCACACTAGATGTGGTATTCGGCACTCCGGAGAATTACAGGTCCGAAGAAATTACATTCCAAGTGGCCCCGTTCAGTAGCGGATACCACGCCCTTCTAGGGCGGGAGGCATTCACGATCTTCCAAGCCATACCCCATTACGGGTACATGAAGCTCAAAATGCCCGGGCCCAATGGAATCATCACTCTAGCTAGTGATCCGAAGATAGCACTCCACGCCGAAAACAAAACAGCCGCACTGGCCCTCGAGGCATTATCCGAAGCCCTTGCGGCGGAGGAATTAACTGCGCTGCGCTCCACAGTGGACAGGGACGACGTGGTACTCGACAAAAGATCCAAGTCCACTTCTTTTAAACCAACGGATGAAATAGTCAAATTCCAAGTCCATCCAATGGACCCCCAAAAACAGCATCCATCGGGGGACAGTTAAACCCCGCTGTAGACGCCGCACTACGGGAGTTCCTGCGCGAGAATTGGGACATATTCGCCTGGCATCCTTCAGACATGCCAGGAATCCCATGCAGGCTGGCCGATCATAGCCTTAACATTCTAAAGGGATTCAAGCCGGTCAAGCAGACTCTTCGGTGTTTCTCTGAACCTAAGCGACACGCCATGGGAGAGGAGCTAGCCAAGTTACTGGAGGCCGGATTCATCAGAGAAATAAAACATCCGGACTGGCTAGCAAACCTGGTGATGGTACCAAAGAAGGACAAATCCTGGCGCCTATGCATCGACTTCAAGGACCTTAATAAGGCTTGCCCAAAGGATCCCTTCCCCCTCCCTCGCATCAATCAAATTATCGACGCAACCGCAGGACACGACTCATGGTGCTTCCTCGACACATACTCCGGTTACCACCAAATTAAGATGGTGGAGTCCGATCAAGCCGCAACGGCATTATCACTCCATACGGCCCCTTCTGTTTTAACACAATGCCCTTCGGGGTCAAAAACGCTGGCGCAACGTATCAACGCATGATTCAGACATGTCTGGAAAAGCAGATCGGCAAGCAGTGGAGGCATACGTAGACGATGTGGTCGTTAAAACCAGACACGTCGACTCCTTAATAAACGACTTGAGGCTCACGTTCGACAATCTCCGAACATATGACATTAAGCTCAATCCAGAAAAATGCATTTTCGGCGTGCCCGCCGAAAAGCTCCTGGGCTTCATCGTCTCCAGTAGAGGAATTGAAGCAAATCTGGCTAAAATCCGAGATCTGTCGCAGTTGGCTATCCCAACTGACCTCAAGCAAATCCAGTAGTTAACTGGATGTGTGGCGGCCTTAAGCCGCTTTATCTCCCGATTAGGAGAAAAAGCACTCCCCCTTTATCGCCTTCTTCGGTGCACCGAACACTTTGAGTGGATGGACGCAGCCACGGCCGGATTGGAAGAAATAAAAGCCATCCTAGCCACCAACCCAATCTTGGCCGCGCCAATTGTCGGCGAACCAATGCTGTTATATATAGCGGTAACTCACCAAGTTGTAAGCGCAGTGCTCGTTGTCGAACGAGAGACGGACGGACATAAATTCCCACTTCAAAAGCCGGTATATTATGTATCCACTGTCCTCACTCCATGCAAATCACGGTACCCACATTATCAAAAGATAGCATACGTGATATTCATGGCATCCCGGAAATTACGACACTACTTTCAAGAGTGTTCAATTACGGTGGCCTGAGAAGTACCACTCAATGACATAATAAACAACCATGATGCCACGGGCCGGATTGCCAAATTGGCTATCGAGCTCCTCCCGTTTGAAATCACATATAGACCACGGCGAGCCATTAAGTCGCAAGTACTGGCCGATTTCATCGCCGAGTGGACAGAAGCCGAACTCCCTAAAGAGTACGGCGCGTACTCCAATTGGGTCATGCACTTTGACGGCTCTAAAATGCTGGCTGGTCTGGGGGCTGGCGTCTACCTGACGTTCCCCACCGGAGATACAGTCCAATACGTATTCCAAATACTATACGCAGAGTCCAACAACGCAGCCGAATACGAGGCCCTATTACATGGTCTCCGGATGGCAGTTTCCATGGGCATTCAACGCCTGGTGTCGGGGGTTTGGTGCGACATATGCCAACGGATGGCTTATCATGGTGGGGGTGAGTAGAATGTCGCCGGTGCCTGGAAACGGGATGAGGTGAAGACATGCATGCCGGCGAATCTTACCCAGCTTCGGGGCTCCCCGGGGAGAAAATACCCCTACTGCTGCTCTGCGGGGTCTCCGCATGATCACTATGGCAAAGTGTTTACACGGTTGCTCCTTGAGCTGTTTTCTGATGGTAGGAGAGGGCAAGGCTAGCTCTCTCCCTTCTATATGATCTCGTCTAGAGCTAATGGGTTCCAACCCTTTGCCTGGATGCCCTGGGGGGTTTATATAGGCCTACCCCCAGGGGTACAATGGTAATCCGGCTGGATGCAGGCCCAGCCGTCAGTGCCTCTGGCCTCCGTCTTCTCTACCGACCGCTGGGGCCCGCCGACTGGCGGGCCCCGCTGACTGGCCTGGTACGGAGCCGACAGGCCACGTCCGCCGCGGGCGGGTCTTGCCGGCTGCTGATTACTGTAGTCGTGCTTCTGGTGACGCGGGCTTGATCATGAGGTCGTGGCAACAGCCCCACCGCCTGGCGGGCAATCACTGTTGCCACTCCCCATCACATCTTGATTAATGGCGTGTGGGCCCTGGGGGAGGGCTCGGCCGACTCCCCCGGGCCGACTCCTGATGGGTCCGACTGGTGGTTCTCCTATCGTCCCCCGACGTCCCACTGACTGGTGGGGCCTGCTGCCTCCAGGTCGTACAGACAAGCTGTCGTGGGTGCAGGATTCGGCCCTGCGACGCTGATGTCAGGGCCGGCATGGCAACAGTGCCACGCCACACGGAGATCTTCCAGGGTACGGCGTGTTGTGGCCATGCCTGCCCTTGGTGAGGGGCGGGGGTGGGCTTCGCTGCATCCACGCCCCTGCCTCGTCCCCTTTGATGAGGTCATGGGGTTTGTTGGAGTCGCAGGCCGACTCCCCAAACCGGCTTCTCTGGAAGTCGTCCTTGGGACTCGGCCGTGAGCAGGCAGTCGGCCGCCCTACCGTCGACTCCTCAGGAGGCGGCTCTTTGTCCTGGGGCCTTGAGGGGCGCAACCTGCCCCGATGTCTTGAAAGGTTCTGGGACTCGGGTTGGCCTACCTGTGGCCCATTACTCCGACAGTAGTCCCCGAAGCTGGTGAGGCGCCACGGACGATCGGCCGAGAAGCCTCAGCAGTTTCTCTTTCCGGGTGCTCAACACATGGTCCTTGATTGTCTTCTGCCGGGCCGACTAGAAGGAGTCGGACTTGCTCAACTCGGACTCACTTAATTCCGACTCGCTTAGTATTTCGAACGTCGCAGCGGGATTTAAGTGGCATGCTAGCTAAGCCTCCAGGCCGCCGCCCGTTCTAGGCCTGTCACGCGAGGGCGCGTGGCTAGGCCGTCCTACCAGCCTACGCGTACGACGGGACAGGCCCACAGGCGGGGCCCGCCACTACCGTGCCTCGGCGCCCGAGTGGATCCGCTGCGGCCCCAGTGGACGGTTGGGATTCCTGTGGAGTTACTGCGCACAATAACTTTATCGTGGATCGTGGGGGTCGTGGGGTCGTGGGCGCAGTAAATCCCCACATCCGCCCCCTCGGCTTCGCAACCCATGAGGCTATAAGTAGGGGGAAGAGGGGGGCACGCGCGCCCCTCCTTCCCACTACTCCTCATTCTCTTCCTTCTTGTTGCTCCCCTCTCTCCTCCTTCCTCTTCTCTTCTTCGCTCTGCCGCGCGCCCAAGCTCCGGGGAACGCTGCGGCGACAGCTCGCGATGAGTTCTTCCTCCGCCGCCGCGCCTCCCCCAGTGTGCTCCGGCACCTGGGACGGCTCCGAAGTTCATGAAGACCACATCGAGTTCCTCCGCCGGACTCGTCGGCTCCCCGGCGAGGATCGCGTGCAGGTGCGTCTTGCGCCGAAGGGGGAGATTTCCCCCGCGCCGCAGGAGGGCAAGCGGGTTATCTTCCGCTTGCACTGCCTGCGCCGGTTGGGGCTGCCGACGAGCAGTTTCTTCCGGTCCTTCCTGGAGTTCTACGGCCTCCAGCCGCACCACCTCACCCCCAACACAGTGGTGCTGCTGTCCGCCTTCGTGGCCATGTGCGAAGGCTTCCTCGGAGTCCTCCCCACCCTCGAGCTCTGGGGGGAGTTTTTCTTCTCCAAGCTCGGCACCCAGGCTGCGGGCGTGCCGGCTCAGTGCGGCACTTTCATCATCGTGCGAAGGCCGGGGGCCGACAATCCCTTCCCCTCCATCTCACTGATCAAGTCGGTGAAGATGTGGCAGAGATCCTACTTCTACGTTAAGAACGCCTTCACGAGGGGGGGACTGGGTCAACCTGTCGGCTTTCGAAGCCGGCCCGCCGGCTGGGCGACTGCCCAACTGGTCGTACCGGGCCAAGTCGCTGACGCCTGCAGGAGCCGGCGCCATCACGCGACTCCGAGTGCTGACACAGTCGGAGGGTCTGACTGGTCCGGACCTGCTGGCCGCCTTTGTTTTCGCGCCGATTTCTCCCACTCCAAGGCCGCCCCCATGTGATATGCCAGATGAGCGGGCACCGCGACCCGAGTCGGGTGTGCACCAAGGACATGCCTCACGAAGAGGTGGCCTTCATGGTGAACTACCTCTCTGACAGCAGGCTCCTGGAGGACTGGCGGTTCAGTAAGGAGCCGTACTCCCGCGCCAACCCCCCACCCGTGGTGAGTCGCCTTTCTTTTCTTTCTTTGGATTGTCTTCTTCTTGTCGAGTTTTGTTTTGACCAGTCAGCTTTGGTTAGAATCCCCTCCTCCACCTACCAGCCGGCACCTCGGGGCCGGCCCGCGAGTTCCTCGCCGACCGGGCGGAGAGCGACGTCGACGACCCTGATCTGGGGGCGGCGGCTCTGGAAGATGACGCCGAGGGAGGAGGAGGAACAGCAGGCGACTTCAGGCCCTCGGCCACTTTCGCTGACTAGCCTGACGACGATGCTGAGGGAGAAGTCGCCCCTCGCCATCGGCCAGGAGCCAGCTAGCCTGGCGCGGGCTCTTCTGTCGCGCCCGGTGCTCCAGGCGGCGGAAAGAAGCGCAGGGCCGTGCCGACCTTGTTCGGCAGTCGGCCGAAGAAGCCCAAGGGTTCGGCTGCGGCGACCCGGCAGGACGAGGCGGCCGCGAAGGCCATACGCTTCCATAAGGAAGTGAAGAAGCCGCCATTGGTCTCCGCGTAAGTATTCTGTCTTCAAAGTTTTATTCTTTCTTTGTGACTTTGTCTAAGTCTCTGCTTGCCCCTCTTGCTTTAGGGCTCCCCTCTCTCTTGAGAGGGTCACCGCCGCCTCCGTCATGGGGTCAGCGGAGATGTCCGCCACCACTCGGCGGATTGACCCCGCTGCTGACCTCTGGGAGGCGACGGAGCGGAATGCGCAGGAGAAGCGCAACGAAGAAGAGGCCCTCCGCCTGGAGAAGGCGGAGGCCGACAGGGCGGAGGCCTCCGCTAATAAAAAACTGGCGGAGGCCGAAGCTGCCGCCGCGGCGAAGCGGCAGGCTGAGGAAGCCGCACGCCGCTAGTCGGCGGTGCTCGTTACCCCGTTGAACTCTGCGCCACCGCCTCCGGAGTTCACGGGGCAGACTGGGGAAGCCGGCGGGGAGAACCCCGTCATGGAGGGGGAGGGCGGCGACCCCTCTATGCCGGATGTGAATGTTCCGCCGCTGCCTCCGCCGTCATCTGAAGGTGTGCAGGGCGAGCAGCCAGTGGGCCCTCCGGTGCTGCCGATCGAAGACGAGGCCGTGGCGAGGCTACTCCTTCAAGTCGGCTCGCCAACGCGCCGCCGTTTGGAGAAGGCGACTTCGGCACCTCACCCCCTGGAAGCCGGCGCCGCCAGCTCGGCGATCCCAGACGCCGAGGCGACAAGCGCCGCGCCCATTGGGTGGGTACGAGGAGGCGGCACAGGGCCGCTGAACCAGGCACTTCTGGACGTCCAGGCGAAGCTTCGTGCCGAGGGCGACGTTCTCCAGAATTGCACCAAGGCGTACCTGGCATCGCGGGCAACCGTCCAGGTATGTTTTTCCTATTGGCCTTTGTTTTTTTGTTCCTCTCTGTGGGGGCGCGCCAGCGCACCCACTGGGTGTAGTCCCCGAGTTTCGGGCTGGCTGCTGAGCAGGCAGCCCGGAACTCCAATTGATGAACTTTGGGTGTTAACTTTTTGTCTGAAACGTTCGTCGCAGGATTACCACAACCTCCGCGTCACTGCCTTCAACCGTAACATCGAAGAGCTGGGCAAGCGGACTGCCGATCTGTCAGAGAGCCGGAGTAAGTCCTTTTCCTTCTTCGCGGGGGCGTGCTGGTGCACCCACAGGCTGTAGTCCCCGAGATTCGGGCCAACTGCTAAGCAGTCGGGCCGGATCTCCCCGGCGACCTTCTTTACTGATGACTTGACGCCTTCTTTCTTTCTTCTTCTCAGGGGCCAACGCTGCTCTTCAACAGCAGCTGAGCGACGCCAACTCCGCTTTGCGTGCCAAAGAGGAGGAGTGCAGCAAGCTCGCCACGGAGCGTGATCTGCTGCCACTCAATTGGTAGAGCAGAAGAAGCTGCTTGTAAAGATGCAGAGGGAGGCGGTGGAGACGGAAACCGCCCTCCTGGCCGAGTTCGTGAGCGAGCGCTCCTCCTGGTCTGACAAGGAGGCGCTGCTGTCCTCCGGCTTCCACGAGATTGAAGACATCATTGATGGTGAGTTTCTTTATTTTCTTTCTTCGAGTTGCCGACTTAAGTCGTGCCGACTCCTGGTTTTTGACTTGCTTCTTCGTTTCTTCGTGTCTTTGTAGACTTCTTCCCTGGGCAGTCACAGGCTGCCATCCAAGCCATCGAGGCTGACCGTGAAGGTCGAAGGGCGGAGGGGGCAGAGATTGCCGCCGATGCCCCCTGAACTCTTGACGAGCACATCCTGAGCATCAAGGCTCGCCTTCGGCCGGCTCACCGGATGCTGCGCCGGCTTCAGCGTGTCGGTGCCCAGGCGATTGCCACCCTGTGGCCGGATATGCAAGCTCCGCGCACCCCTAGCCTAACGGCCGACTGGCTGGAGGTCGCGGCTGGTCGTCTTGAGGCCTGGAAGGGCTCTTCGGCCCGAGCTGGAGCACGCCGGGCCTTGGAGTTCGTCAAGGCATGGTATCCGTGGCTGGACCTAGACCGGTTGGCCATGCTTCGATCGGAGGCCCAGCCGGAGCTGGTGGCCGCGGAAGACGCCCTCATCAAGCGTGCTGCAGCGATCGCCAAGTACACCGACACCAACATCTTTGTCCCCGAGCGGTCTGAAGACGGCGAGGAGGTACCGCCGGAGTGGTTTGGGATGAACCCAGACTACGGAGAGGGCTCGGCGGAGGTGATTGGCTCCAGCGTCGAGGAAGAGGGCGAGGCGGAGGACGGAGGCGAGGCGGAGGCACCAGAAGATGGAGCAGACGGCCAGCCTCAGCTCGACCGTGCCTCCAGCAACGAGTCGCGTCCGACCGACCCGACTGCCGCCGGAGGCGATCAAGCCGAGACTAGCCAGCCGGCCGCCCCGACGCCTGGCGCTGGCGCCTCCTCCGACCCTCCGAGTCCGTCTGCTGCTTCCTAAGCTGCCGTTGTATCTTTGTTTTGTCTGCTTCAGTAGTCTTTGAAGAACTTGTTAATTCGCACAATTCCACCCACGGGGTGTATTTTGAACCTCTACTCGAAAATTCGGCCAAGGGCCTATGTTATGTAAATATATTTATCTGAGTTCTATCTTTTCTTGCTCATTTCTCTTTTGGCTTTTTTCCTTTGTCGTTTTCTCTTAGTTGCCTGCCTTGCCAATCGGACAGCCGCTTTGCGGACTGTTGCTGGATTAAGTGCTTGGCTACTTTGGGAAAGCAAGTACTTGGCCGTTTTTAAGAGTTTTTGAGCAAGTTGGATAGAAGACGACAATCCGACTATCCGAGAGTCGGTTTGTGAGAAAGTCTGGAAGCCGTCTTGAGCTATGTTCTATGCTTTGAGTCCTTAACCATTTTTCATGCGAACACCCATTCTACCTTACCTCTGCCCACCGTACAGTCGCTCTGCAAGCTGCGGCTTCTGACAGAAGATGGTTTAGGTGTTACACACTACTTGTCCGGCTGTAGGAAGCATTTCATAGTGCAAGGCGGCAAGTCCCCGGGCCAACTTGTCGAGCCCGGTGCCAAGCGGCATGACAAAGAGTATCATACTTGTAGGCATAATTTTTATCATACAGACAAAAGAGGGCAGTCCCCGAGCTCGTCTCGGGGGGCCCGAAGTCTTGGTACTTTAATACAAAAGGTAGCGTGGTACATACTGCATCAACTGTAAAATCTTCGGAGGAGATTTGCATTCTATGGACGCTCTGTCTCCTTGCCGGAGTCGTCCCTCTTGCGTGCTCGGGGTTTCTGAGCGTCGATCAGGTAGTAGGAATCATTGCCCAGTACTTTGCTGATGATGAAAGGGCCTTCCCAAGGCGCCGACAGCTTGTGCTGGCCGGCTGTTTGCTGGATCAGCCGGAGCATGAGGTTGCCTTCTTGGAAAGATCTTGGCCTGACCTTCCTGTTGTGGTATCGGCGCAGGCTCTGCTGGTAGATCCTGGACCGGATGAGTGCCAACAACCGGCCCTCTTCCAGCAGATCGACGCCATCTTGTCGTGCTTCTTTAGCTTCCTCCTCGGTGTACATGGTGACTCGTGGGGAGTCGAACTCTATGTCCGTTGGGATGACGGCTTCGGCACCGTAGACGAGGAAGAAGGGCGTGAAGCCGGTTGACTTGTTTGGAGTCGTGCGTAGACTCCAGAGGACGGCTGGTAGCTCGTCGAGCCAGCAGCCGGCCGAGCGCTCTAGAGGCTCGACCAGCCGAGGCTTGATGCTGGACAGGATGAGGACGTTTGCTCGCTCCACTTGGCCATTTGACTGCGGGTGGGCGACGGACGCTAGGTCCAGTCGGATGCCCTGTGTTGCATAGAAACGGGCAAAGGCGCCTTTGGCGAAATTTGTGTCGTTGTCGGTGATGATGTTGTGTGGTATGCTGTACCGAATTGTGATGTCGGAGATGAAAGTTACGGCAGTCAGACCGTTCAGCTTCTTGATTGGCTTTGCTTCTATCCACTTGGTGAACTTGTCCACTGCGACAAGTAAGTGAGTTCAACCACCTCGTGCTATTTTGAATGGTCCCACCATGTCTAGACCCCAAACTGCGAAAGGCCAGGAAATGGGGATGGTCTTGAGTGCAGAAGCTGGCTGGTGCGGCTTGGAGCTGAACTTCTGACACCCTTTGCATTTTTGGACCAACTCCTTGGCCTCTTCCAAGGCAGTTGGCCAGAAGAAACCGTGTCGAAAGGCTTTGGTGACGAGTGCTCTTGAAGCCGCATGGTGGCCGCACTCGCCTTGATGGATGTCTTTGAGAATCGCTTGGCCTTGCTCTGGCTCTACGCAGCGCTGGTAGACACCAGTGACGCTATGCCTGACCAGATCTCTGTTGACCATGGTGTAGGCTGCCGCCCGACGTTGTATTTGCCGAGCTGAAGTTTCATCAGTCGGCAGCTCTTTGTTCACCAGGAATTTGAGGATGGGCTGGGCCCATGAGGGTGCTGCTATTTCTTCGACTGCCAGAACTGCGACTTGGACGAGGGCGGTTGGGCTGCAAGGCGGCGGGTTGGAGTCAACAGCCGCTTGCTGGGTTGATGAACTCCCCAGGCCGACTGGCGCGGTCCTTGGGATGAGTTCTGGAGTCTTCGAGTCCGCCACCGTTGTCCCCGGGCCGGGTTTGGCTGTGGCAGCTTTGGGGTCTTTCGCCAAAATCCTCGTTCCGACTGCCGGAGCTCTGGAGTCGGATCCGACGTCTTCAGGAGGAGCCGACACAAAAATAGAGTCTGATTCTGGTGAAGGCTTGACAGACGGCTTAAGGAGGCGTTGAAGGGCGACACCAGATGGTATTGCTTGGCGGGTAGAGCCGATTCGTGCCAATGCACCTGCTTGGTCGTTGTCATTTCTCGGCACATGGAGGAACTGACACCCTTCTAAATACCCGCTGAGTTGCTGCACGAGGAAATGGTAGCTCGCCATGTTTGCATCTTTCGCGTCCCAGTCGCCAGATGATTGCTGGACCACTAAGTCCAAGTCGCCATAACACAAGATCCGGCGGATGCCAAGCTCTTTGGCAAGCCGAAGCCCGTGAATGAGCGCCTCGTACTCGGCGACGTTATTGGAGGCGGCAAAGTGGATTTGCAACGCATATTTGAGCTTGTCGCCTTTGGGAGAGGTGAGGACGACGCCGGCTCCCAAGCCAGTGCGCATCTTGGAGCCGTCGAAATGCATCCACCAATGGGTGGAATCAGGTGCTGGAGGTAGGTACTGGGTCTCGGCCCAGTCGACGAGGAAGTCGGCCAGTGCTTGTGACTTGATAGCAGTGCGGGGCTGGTAGTGGATGGTGTAAGGAGCCAGCTCTATGGCCCACTTGGCCACTCGACCAGAAGCATCTTGGCTACCGATGATCTCGGCAAGTGGGGCCTTGCAGACCACCGTGATTGGATGCTCTTGAAAGTAAGGCTTCAATTTCTTGGCAGCAAAGTGTACGCCATAGAACATCTTCTGGTAGTGGGGGTAGTTTTGCTTGGAGGTCGACAGTACCTCGCTCAGGTAATATACCGGTCTCTGGACAGGTAGCGCCTTGCCTTCCTCCTTGCGCTCCACTACATTGACCATGCTGACTACTCGGCTGGTGGCGGCGATGTACAGGAGCATAGGTTCCTTGGAAGTCGGAGCCGCCAGGATGGGTGGAGTAGTCAGCATCTTCTTCAACTGGTGAAAAGCTTTGTCCGTCTTCTGGTTCCACTCGAAAAAAGTGGTCTTCTTCATGAGTTGGTATAAGGGGAGAGCTTTCTTGACCAGCCGACTGATGAATCGGCTGATGGACGCTAAGCAACCGGTGAACTTCTCCACATCCAGCAGTCGGCTGGGTACCTCCATTCTCTCAATGGCCTTGATTTTTACTGGGTTGCATTCTATGCCGCGTTCAGAGACCAGGAAACCTAGGAGCTGGCCGGCTGGTACTCCGAAGACGCACTTCTCGGGGTTGAGCTTGATCTGGAACCGGCGCAGGTTCTCAAAAGTCTCCTTGAGGTCTTCCAGCAGTGTTCCACGCTTTTCCGTCTTCACCACCATGTCGTCCACGTAAACGTGGGCGTTCCTGCCGAGCTGCTTGAGGAGGCACTTCTGCATGCAACGCTGAAAGGTGGCGTCGGCGCTCCTTAAGCCGAACGTCATGGTGAGGTAGCAGAAGGCTCCAAACGGCGTGATGAAAGCAGTTTTCAGTCTGTCAGCCGGGTTTAGCTTGATCTGGTGATATCTAGAGTATGCATCCAAAAAACTCAACAGCTCGCATCCGGCTGTGGAGTCTATCACCTGATCGATTCTTGGTAAAGCAAATGGGTCCTTGGGGCAGGCCTTGTTGAGGCTCTTGTAGTCAATACACATTCGCCACCGCTTGTTCTTCTTTAGTACCAGGACCGGATTTGCTAGCCATTCTGGAAAGAACACTTCCATAATGAAGCCGGCTGCTAGGAGTCGGGCTATCTCTTCTCCAATAACTCTTCTCTTCTCTTCTGATAAGCGGCGCAGGGGCTATCTGACCGACTTTGCATCAGATCGGACATGTAACTTGTGCTCGGCGAATTCCGTCGGTACACCTGGCATGTCTTTGGGGGACCATGCAAAGATGTCCCGATTCTCATGGAGGAAATCGACGAGCTCGCCTTCCTATTTGCTGTCGAGGTTTGCACCTACGACGGCGTACCTCTCTGGGTGCTCCGGGTCCAAGGGTATCTTCTTTGTCTCTTTGGCCGGCTTGAATGAACCCTCAGCCTCCGAATCTTTTGGGTTGGGCGATACCTCAGGTTGCTTGCCGGCCATCGCCACAACTCGCTCAAGGAGCCGCTTCTCAGCCGCGATTACCAGGGACTCGGCCAGCCGACTGCTCTCTGCTGCGCAAGCAGATGACTTCCGGTAGTCGCCAGCCACAGTCAGAATTCCCCTGGAACTAGGCATCTTCATCTTGAGGTAGGCGTAGTGGGGGACCGCCATGAACTTGGCCAAGGCAGGTCGGCCAAGCAGCGCATGGTATGGGCTCTCAAGATCCACCACCTCAAACCAAACGGGCTCTCTACGGAAGTGATCTTTGTCCCCAAAGAGGACGTCCATCAGGATCTTGCCGATTGGCGAGCAGGAAAGCCCAGGAACAATGCCGTGGAACACAGTTCGACTGTTCTGAAGCTGTCTTTGCTTGATTCCTAACTTCTCCATGGTGTCCTTGTACATGATATTGATGCTGCTGCCCCCGTCTATCAGAACTCGCGAGAAACGTGCGACTCATCTGTCCGTAGCAAAGGTGGCGTCCAGGACCAAGGCATAGGAGCCCAGACTCGGCATGACTTCTGGGTGGTCAGCCCTGCTCCAGCTGATGGGCTTCTCAGACCAGTGCATGAACTCTGGCGTCTCCGACGCTACTGCATTCACCTCTTGTCGCTGCAGCCGCATGCTGCGTCGATCATCAGCCACACTGGTGAACACCACATAGGCTCCATGCTCTTCAGGGTATTCGTCTTGTACCGCGCTGACTGGCTTGACAGCCGGCTACTGGGGCGAAGGTGGAGGTGGCTGCCCAGCAGGCGGGGGAGGCAGGAGGCCGTCTCCCTTGGCAATCCTGGTGAGCCAGTGGCACTTCCGGGTGGTGTGATTCGACGGCTTTGCGCCGCTGTGGAACTTGCAAGGTCCATCCAAGGTCTGCTCATAGGAGAAGGCAGGCAACCAGTTTGGCTTGCCGCCTTTCTGTCGCTTAGGTGGGGGCTGCTCATCTGGCTGCTGGGCTTCAACGGTCGCGACCTGCCGGCTGCTGGAAGCCGGCTACGGGGCCTTGCGCTTGTTGTCGCCCTGCTGTTGTCGCCGGCCGGCATCTGCCGCCGGAGTTCTTGGAGCTTGAGGAGCCACTTTGCCAGTTGTGTTGATTTGAATTTCCGCCTTCATGGAGGAGTCGGCTGTGGCGTACTTGTCCGCTATGATCAGCAGCTCGTCGAGGGTTTCTGGCTCGTCGCAAAGGAGCTTGTGCTTGAGGAGGGTGCCTTCTCTGCACCCGGCCGTGAAGTACTCGATGGCCTGCACCTCGTGCACGCCCTCGCAGGAGTTCCGGAGCTCGGCCCAACGCGTGAGGTAATCGCGAGTCGACTCATCGGGGCCTTGCACGCACAAGGAGAGCTGATGAGGCTTGGGAGGACACTTGTACGTGCTGGTGAAGTTGCGGACGAACGCTTCGGTGAAGTCGACCCAGCTGTTGATGCTGCGGGGCTTTAGGTTGTTCAGCCATGTCCGGGCCGTTCCGTGGAGCATGAGCGGAACGTACTTTACGGCGACACGCTTGTTGCCGTTTGCTATGCTGACAGCCGTGGAGTAGTCGACTAGCCAGTCTTCCGGCTTCACGGAGCCGGTATACTTGGGCGTGTCTCTTGGGAGCATGAACCCTCTGGGAAAGGGTTCGTCCTGAATGCGGGGCCCGAAACAAGGTGGACCCAGCTCGCCTTCTTCTTCCAGCGCTAAGGATCGGTGGAGTCGGTCGATCCGGTGGCGGGCATCGTTCTCTCCAACTCCCTCTCGGCGGCCAAGGCGGTCACCGAGAGTCGGATGGTCAACAGGCGGCGGGGAGACTCGCCTCTCCTTGCGGGGATGGGGAGGAGGACAGTCGTCCCATCGTTCCACTGCTCTTGGGCGGCCGTCTCGGTCGCGCTCTATGGTAATGCGAGTCCGACTGTGGCTGACAGTCGGCTCCTTGTCTCTTCTTCCTCGGGCGCCGCCAGTCGGTGTCCGAGACGTCGCACCTTGATCTCGGTGAAGGTCGTCGACAGGCCATTGAGGCGCCTCCGCGCGGCAGCCGGCCTCGTTCTGTGCGGCAGCCGCGTCGAGAAGCCGCTGGACTCGCTCCATCATGAGGCGGCGTTCTTCGCCCTCAAAATTGTCCAGCTCATCCGCCGCTGCCTCGGCGGCTCGGATGTTCTCCGCTGGTGTAGCGTACACAGGGCGGCTTGCCCCAAACAGGTTGGCGATGGCTATGCCGCGCTGCCGGACCGCGCCAAGGCGGCTGGGCCCCGCCGGGGCCAGCGAGCCGCCGACGGCGCGATCTATCTCCCACTGGTAGGCTTCTGACAAGCGCCTCATGCTGGCTAGCTTCTTCGCGCCTTCAACAAGCTGAAGGCGGCGCGCCTCCAACGTCTCCGCGTCAGCGTCTTCCGGAATGGGCGCAGTTAGGTCTTGCAGCGCCGCGCCGAGTGAGTGGTGCGCTCCTCCACCGGGGAGCTCGTCATGACTGATGACTAGCACCTCGGTGACGGTGCTTCCATTGCTCTCTGCGTGGGGGAGAGGTTCGTCGTAGACCACCACATTGGTGGGGAACGCGTCGAGCGACGCGGTGTCGGAGTCGACCAGCATCGGGTCGATGGAGCCTACGGACTCCAAGTCTACGGCAGGCTCGCCGGAAATGTGGAGTTGATCGAGGAGGCCCGCGAGGAGGTTCTCGGGGCCGCCCGTGCCTGCGTTGGATGCAGGTTCGTCGGAGAGGCGGACCTCGCTGACAAGTTCAGCCAAGGAGCTGACCGCGCAGGCGATCTCGATGCCGCTTAGCGCGTCGGCGCAAACTCCGTCTGGCGTACCTGGCTGGCTGCGCTCGCTAGGGAGGAAAAGGGTTCCCGTCTAGAGCAGATCTCCGGACGGCGGTGCACCAAGCCCCACGGTGGGCGCCAAATGTCGGGGGTTTGGTGCGACATATGCCAACGGATGGCATATCATGGTGGGGGCGAGTAGAACGTCGCCGGTTCCTGGAAACGGGATGAGGCGAAGACATGCACGCCGGCGAATCTTACCCAGCTTCGGGGCTCTCCGGGGAGATAATACCCCTACTGCTGCTCCGCGGGGTCTCCGCATGATCACTATGGCAAAGTGTTTACATAGTTGCTCCTTGAGCTGTTTTCTGGTGGTAGAAGAGGGCAAGGCTAGCTCTCTCCCTTCTATATGATATGGTCTAGAGCTAATGGGTTCCAACCCTTTGCATGGGTGCCCTTGGGGGTTTATATAGGCCTACCCCCCCTAGGGGTAGAATGGTAATCCGGCTGGACACGGGCCCAGCCTTCAGTGCCTCTGGCCTCCGTCTTTTCTGCCGACCGCTGGGGCCCGCCGACTGGCCTGGTACGGAGCCGACAGGCCGCGTCCGCCGCGGGCGGGTCTTGCCGGCTGCTGATTACTGTAGCCGTGCTTCTGATGACGCGGGCTTGATCATGAGGTCGTGGCAACAGCCCCAGCGCCTGGCGGGCAATCACTGTTGCCACTCCCCATCACATCTTGATTAATGGCGCGTGGGCCCCGGGGGAGGGCTCGGCCGACTCCCCCGGGCCGACTCCCGACGGGTCCGACTGGTGGTTCTTCTACCGTCCCCCGAGGTCTCACTGACTGGTGGGGCCTGCTGCCTCCAGGCCGTACAGACAAGCTGTCGTGGGTGCAGGATTCGGCCCTGCAGCGCTGATGTCAGGGCCGGCATGGCAACAGTGCCACGCCGCACGGAGATCTTCCGGGTACGGCGTGCTGTGGCCATGCCTACCCTTGGTGAGGGGCGGGGGTGGGCTTCGCTGCAGCCACGCCCCTGCCTCGTCCCCTTTGATGAGGTCATGGGGTTTGTTGGAGTCGCAGGCTGACTCCCCAAAGCCGGCTTCTCTGGAAGTCGTCCCTGGGACTCGGCCATGAGCAGGCAGTCGGCCGCCCTGCCATCGACTCCTCAGGAGGCGGCTCTTTGTCCTGGGGTCTTCAGGGGCACAGCCTGCCCCGATGTCTTGAAAGGTTCTGGGACTCAGGTTGGCCTACCCGTGGCCCATTACTCCGACACCTGGAGGTGCGTGGGGACTCGAACCTCGCAATATCTCAAATAAATAGAGACTTCGATGCCAAGGATCCGAAAATGGCGGCATATCGCAACACCGTCCTCAAAATGTCAGCTCGGTTCGAGGGGCTTGAATTCCACCATGTGGCTCGGGAAAACAATTAGGCGGCGGATATCCTCGCCCGTATCGGTGCTAAGCGCGACCCTGTCCCACCTAACATCTTCTTGGAAAGGCTGTTTAAGCCATCCGTGGTATGGGAAGGGGACACCGGTAACAATAGTCCGGACCCGGCCACAACACCAGATACCGAACACTCTGACACAATCGGAGGCTCTGCCATCGAAATAACACCTTCAGCCCACGTGATAATGGTCGTCATCGCCCCATGGACAGAACCATTCCTGGCTTACCTAACCAGGTAGGAACTACCCGAGGACCAAAATGAGGCACGCTGCATAGTGCGGCGATCTAAAGCCTACAAGGTCCACGAGGGAGGGCTTTATAAGAAAAGCACAACCGGGGTCCTTCAAAGGTGCATCTCCGAAGAGGAAGGGCGGAAGCTTTTGGCAGAAATCCATGCTGGACTCAGCGGCCACCACGCCGTAGCCCGGGCCCTTGTAAGCAAGGCCTTCCGTACAGGCTTCTATTGGCCGACGGCCCGAGAGATGCACATGATCTAGTCCAACATTGCGTGGATTGCCAGCTTTTTGCAAACCAAAGCCATATGCCACCTACCGCTCTCCAAACAATCCCCATTACTTGGACCTTTGCGGTCTAGGGGCTTGATATGGTCGGACCCCTCAAAGGGGGAACCCATAAGAAAAAATACTTACTGGTCATGGTGGATAAATTCACCAAATGGATAGAAGCCAAACCCGTTAAAACGGCTGAATCCGTACTGGTGATAGACTTCATATCTGGGATTGTACATCGTTATGGCATCCTCCACAGCATCATCACTGACAACGACATGAACTTTACAGCCGACGAGGTAAAACTTTGGTGCAGCAACATGGGCATCAAGCTCGATTCTGCTTCTGTCTATCACCCGCAAACTAACGGTCAAGTCGAGCGAGCAAATGGTCTTATGATGAGCGGGATCAAACCCAGATTAGTGCGGTCCTTAAAGGAATCAAACATGCACTGGGTAGAGGAGCTTGACTCTGTACTATGGGGGCTGCGGACCACGCCGAATCGCAGTACCGGATACACACCGTTTTTTATGGTGTACGGCGCAGAGGCGGTTCTGCCTTGCGACATAATTCATGACTCACCTCGAGTGCACATGTACGAAGAAAAAGAGGCCGATCTCGATCGGCAGGATAGTTTGGACGACCTGGAGGAGGAGCGCGACATGGCAAAAGCTCGTTCCGCATTCTATCAGCAACAGGCTCGAAGGTATGAAAGCAGAGAAGTATGGGCCAAAACCTATAATGTTGGCGAACTAGTTCTACGCCTGCCGGAGAATAAAAAGAACAAACTCAAGCCCAAATGGGAAGGTCCCTTCATTATTGACCAGGTTCTGACCGGTGGAGCGTACCATCCGCGGGATGCATCGGACAATTGACTCGAGCCAAACCCATGAAACGCAGCCAGACACCAAAGATTCTACGCCTAGTGTCAGACTCTATGTTCGTCTCCTTACCCCCGTCAATTTTTTGGTATCCTTTATCTGTCTTTTCTCTCTTTCTCTCTTCTTTTTTCTTCTCCTCAAGGCCTTAAAAGGCTAACCTGTGTCTTGACTACACAATCTTGACGCGCTAACCGTGCTCATTATACCTCGGGGCTTCTTATACAGAAGCTTAATATAACTATTTTTTTGGGCTTTATGCCCCGCACATGTGTTATTCTTCCACATGTACCTTTTTTCGCCATTATATGCATCGATATGACTTAAGTTTTGGCCAAGTTGGGTTGCCTGGCTCTTGTATTTATGCCCTACGTTCCCGTTAATTCGGCTAGGGCATAAGGGGAGCACCTCTGCGATTGTTACTGCCGGGTCAGCCGGATATGTACCTCAGACTGGGTGAAGCCGAAAGCTAGCGTTCTTAAGGGAATATTCGGTCGGTGAACAAAAGATGAATTCTATTTATTTTGATACATGCCCCAAGATGTTTTAGCCTGTGTCTCTTTTCGCAGTTCGGACATGCACATTAGGGCATGCGTACCCAGGGAAAGGAACCCTTAAGGGAACTATTCTCCCTGGAAGATGTTTCTTACTATCCTTGTAATATAACATAGCTAGTTGGGTACTTGTCTGTTCAAGTACTTATGACACCTACGCCTGGTTTCCACGCATACCCCGGTTTTTACATAACCGAGTGGGTATTCGAATAAACTCCGGACTATCGGGTCCAGAGGTCGAAGCGAAAAGGTCCGCCATGAAAAATGATTTACAATCCGGCTAGGGACATTATATATGTCACTTAAAGTACACAGTTACTAAGATTGACTAAATTCTTCTTCTATACAATCCAACAGGATGTCTAGCCAACAATCCTGTTGGGAATACTTTGCGCCTAATTCTACTTGGTCATACACCAAACTGATGGGGATCTCTTTCCCATAGGGCCCCATAGGTCTGACCTCGGCCATGTGGTTTGGGTCAGCTTTGGTATATCGCGTCTTCACCATGGCCCAGGCTTCCCTTGCACCTTGTCGGCAGGCTGATATCTTCCATAATCGGAAGCACCGCCGTGCTCCCTTGAGCTTCTCTATAAGCTCCCCCATGCCTCCTGACGGGGAGGCGGATGGCCACAAGGCTTGGGCAATACCCTGCATCACCTACCGAACTTGTTCATGCAGTTGTGAGAGCTCTGGCAGAAGATCACCCGCAGACCCGGGCATCTCCTCCGCGGGACGACCCATCAGCATACCCGCAGACATAACTCTGTTAGCCGGCTTCTTCGCCGAACTCTTCAAAAGTTCGTTCAAGCACTTCCTAAAAATGCCGCGTCGAAGCCGCTTATTCTCCTTCACGGAGTCCACAAGCTGGGCTCAGACATCTTTCAGTTCCATGCCCAGCTGGATATTGGCGTCCGGGAGATCATTTTTCTCCTGCCTGACCTGCGTAAGCACGCGCTCGCCAGCATTTAGCTGTCGATTAGCACGTTGAGCATTCCCCGGCACGGCCTCTGGAGTCATCTGCAACATCTATTGTTAGATTTGCATGCATGCCGCATACTATCTGGTACATGTCATTCTTTGCAATGGAAACAAGTGTTACCAGAGGGGGCCTTCTCGGACTCCTTCAACGCGGCAACCGCGGCCCATAGCTGGGCTTTGCACTCTTCCAACTCTTGAGACAATTGGGTATTCTTCTCTGTAAGAACTTGCACAAATAATGATCCTTAAATCAGTTGTGTCAACTGTTTCAAGTCTCAGGGGCTACTGATATATATAATCGTTAGATTTTCTTACCCGTATATCCTTTACATACTGGTCTGTGGCTCTGGCAAGACCGTTTTGAGCAGCACGGATGTACGCGTCTCCTGAGTTGAAGGCATTGAACGCCTCTTGGGAGAAACAAGTGTCATGGAGTACGGCCGGTCGACGCCTGTGATTCATGGCGCTCTCCACTTTGGAATTTGTAGCGGATAGTCTATCCGCATCCTCTGTAGGAGGAGCATCCGGCGTTCGCCCCATGTTAGCTTCCGCCTCTATGTCCGTCCCTGGAGCCCGACTGGTGGAGGTGTGATCGTCAACCTCTCCGGATATAGTCTAGCGAGCGTTTTTCTTACTAGGAAACATGGACGTCATTATATTTTAAGAAAGACGACAACCATGGAGCGAGGTTCTGTATCATACCTCTACGCCGGCATCTCAGTCCTGACCGCCTTCCTTTTTAGCCTACCCGGCTTCGGTGTCCCTTGTTGGCGAGCCACTGCGGGTTCGGCATGGCGTCTCGAGGGCCTTCCTTGTAAGACACCATATGTGTATGGTAGATGAAGTGCATAAAAGGGGATCCTTCTCGGAACTTGGGACTCCGGTTTTTCTTACATGCGATGCAGGGAGTAGCCGAGGATAGTTGGCTATGATGGCCACCATGGCATCATCGCAGCTCAATTGATAGAATGTCCTGTCGATCAGCTCCACAAATATGTCCGGATCCTCTTCGAGTCTGGGATCGAGGGCCCGGTCAGGGTCCTCCGGTTGTGCAGGTGGGCTGTTGACCTCCCTTATAGCTTTTCGCAGTTCCTGCCATGAAACGGCAAGGTGAGTATTTATGATGAAGAATGCGGGAAGGCTGGGAGTAAAAAGTGACAGCTCACCTAGCTTGGAGGGTTGTACATGGAGAATCCATCCCGTGGCTTAATACGGATGAACTCCTCTTCCTCTCCCTTGAACAAATCGGACAGAATTTTTGCTAGAGCGGCAACTGAGTTCGATCCCTTGCGCCCGCAGCGGGTGGCATCATCTTCCCCGTTAAAGCACCACATGGGGTGCCCTTGATATTGAAGTGGCTGCACCCCCGCATTATACATATTGACATAACCTCGATTATTGTCAGTCCTGATCGAGCTAGCACTTTTATCCGGCCCATCAGGTAAAGGACTTCTCCGTTATCTTCCTCCTAAGGGCTCTGTGGGCACCAGCTTCGGCGTTTCTTCAGAGGGGCATTGTCGAACTCGGGAAGACCCATCTGAATAGGATCTGGAAGGGGGACATCCTCCATGTAAAACCACTCCGAAGGCCAGTCTTCGAATGTCTTCTTCGGGGTACCGGATAGGTTTCCGGTCCCGGCGATGCGCCATATTTCGGCTCTGCCCACTTGATACATTGACCCCTTCTGTGTACGGGGCACAAGGCAGAATAGCCTCTTCCACAGCTCGAAATGAGCTTCGCGGCCCAGAAACAGCTCACAAAGGGCAACATAACCAGCGATGTGTAATATGGAAGCAGGGTGAAATTATGCAACTGGAGGCCATAAAACTCTAGGAGCCCGCGGAGGAACGGAGGATTGGAAATCCAAGTCCCCTTAGTAAATAAGGGACAAGGCATACCTGCTCCCCCTTGGAGGGATTGGGGAAGCTCTCCGCTTGCTCCCCGCCATTATAGGTGGCGAGTCCGGCTCGAACGGGGACCATATACGCTGGAGGGAGAAATCCCTGGGTCTATAACTCTACTAATTGGCTGTGCGGGACAGAACACTTCTCCCAATCACCGGGCTTAGGACTACGGGAGCGAGAGGAGGAGCTGCGATGGCCGGCCATGTTGGAATGGATTTTTCCAACCGCACTCCGATGGATACTCGCCGTGGGAGGATGGTGTGGTCTGGATCTAAGAATCCCCGTCTCTTTAATAGACAGTTTACTTACATGGCTAGGGTGGCAAATGTAAAAATGCCCTGGCTCCTCGCATTCGCTCGATGCATGGAAGATAGCCCTTATTGGGCGCGATAGCCAAGAAGCGCAACATTTATGGGGAGCCGAACACTACTCAACAGATATTCAGAATTTGGAGAAGAAACCGCCTTGCAATGCCGAAGACAATCTGCGTGCCGGACTCATCGTCATTGAAGCCTGGTTCGGTGGCTACTGAGGGAGTCCTAGATTAGGGGGTCTCCGGACAGCCGGACTATATCCTTTGGCCGGACTGTTGGACTATGAAGATACAAGATTGAAGACTTCGTCTCGTGTCCGGATGGGACTCTCCTTGGCGTGGAAGGCAAGCTTGGCAATACGAATATGTAGATCTCCTCCCTTGTAACCAACTCTGTGTAACCCTAGCCCCCTTCGGTGTCTATATAAACCGGAGGGTTTAGTCCGTAGGACAACAACAATCATACCATAGGCTAGCATCTAGGGTTTAGCCTCTACGATCTCGTGGTAGATCAACTCTTGTAATACTCATATCATCAAGATCAATCAAGCAGGAAGTAGGGTATTACCTCCATTGAGAGGGCCCGAACCTGGGTAAACATCATGTCCCCCGCCTCCTATTACCATCCACCTCAGACACACAGTTCGGGACCCCTACCCGAGATCCGTCGGTTTTGACACCGACAGTGAAGAAGAAGGATGGAACGAATCGTTTGGTCCAAGACTATCGTCCTATCAACCAAGCTGCAATTTAGAACAAATATCCCCTTCCTTGGATCAATGATATGTATGATCAACTGGCTGGTTCATCGATATTCTCTAAACTCGACTTGAGGTTGGGTTACCACCAGATCCGTGTTCGTGAAGAGGATATTCCAAAGACCGCATTCGTCACTCGTTATGGTTCTTACGAGTACACCGTCATGTCTTTTGGCTTGACCAATGCTCCAGCCAAATTCTCCCGTCTAATGAACTACATATTCATGGATTACCTCAACAAGTTCATCGTAGTCTATCTGGATGATATCCAGGTATATTCGAAGAACAAAGAAGAACATGTTGAACATCTTCAACTTGTTCTAGAGAAGCTTCAAGAACATCAACTTTATGCCAAGTATTCCAAGTGTGAATTCTGGTTACCCGAAGTCACCTACCTTGGTCATGTCATCTCCAAGGATGGTATTGCCGTCAACCCAGAGCGAGTGCAGGCTATTCTTGACTGGACCCCTCCGAAGACTGTCAAGCAAGTCAAAAGCTTTCTTGGTCTAGCCAGCTATTGTCGCCACTTTGTCGAGAACTTCTCCAAGATCGCCAAGCCACTGACCAATCTGCTTCACAAAGGCGTTAAGTTCAATTGGATAGACAAATGTCAGGAAAGTTTCCAGGCACTCAAAGACAATCTGACATCTTCCCCAGTGCTTGCTCCCCCTGATTCTCGCAAGGACTTCGTCATCTATTGCGACGCTTCACGTCAAGGATTAGGTTGTGTCCTAATGCAAGAGCGCAAAGTGATTGCTTATGCCTCTCGTCAAGTGCGTCCTCACGAAAAGAACTACCCAGTTCATGACCTTGAGCTTGCTACGGTGATCTATGCACTGAAGCTATGGCGACGGTACCTTCTCGGTAATCGTTGTGAGATCTTCACTGATCATCCGAGTCTGAAGTATTAGTTTACTCAGCCAAATCTAAACCTCCGTCAGCAGCGATGGATGGAAGCTATTGCTGACTACAACTGCGGTATATCCTATACTCCTGGTAAGGCTAATGTAATGGTTGATGTCCTGAGCCGCGAGTCTTATTGCAACAATCACATGGTCTTCAAAGCTCAACCCCGCCTTTATGAAGAACTTTGCAAGCTGAACCTTCAACTAGTTCCATAGGGTTCTCTAAATAACCTTGTCCTGGAACCAACTCTTCTCAAAGCAATTAAGTCTGCTCAAGCCAAAGATGCTCATGTTGATGTGATGAAAAAGGATCTTGCCTTAGAGAAATCCAGAGATTTTTGACTTGGTGAAGATGGAACCTTATACTTCAGAGATCGCATTGTGGTACCCCGATTCGAGCTTATGAAAGAGAAGGTGATGAAAGAAGCGCATGAAACCCCTCTCTCTATTCATCCGGGAAGTGCCAAGATATAATTGGACATTCGTCAGAAGTATTGGTGGTCTAAGATGAAGCAAGACATTGCTTGATATATTAAAGAATGTGACGTTTGTCGTCGCGTCAAAGCAGAACATCATAAAACGGCTGGACTTCTACAACCACTTCTGATTCCTGAATGGAAGTGGGATAAGATTTAGATGGACTTTGTCACTGGCCTTCCCAAGTCACAGAAAGGTAACGATGCTATCTTTGTCGTCATCGACCAATTCTCGAAGGTTGCTCACTTTCTGCCAGTCAAGGAGACTATCACTGCTAGTCAATTAGCAAACTTGTATATCTCCCGAATTGTGTCACTCCATGGCATTCTGAAGGAGATCAGTTCAGACCATGGCAGTATATTCACTTCAATGTTCTGGGATAGTTTCCAAGAGGCAATGGGAACTCATATTACCTGGAGCACTGCTTATCATCCCCAATCCCAAGGCCAAGTCGAGCGAGTCAATCAAATTCATGAAGACATGCTTTGGGCTTGTGTTATTTATTTCGGTAAGAAGTGGGAAGAATCTCTCCCTTATGCAGAGTTCTCTTATAACAACAGCTATCAAGCCATCTTGAAGATGGCACCCTTTGAAGTGCTTTATGGACGTAAGTGCCGAACCCCTTTAAATTGGTCAGAAAGTGGGGAACAGACGCTCATTGGTCCAGACATCATTCAACAAGCTGAAGAGCAGGTTCGCATTGTTCGGGATAATCTCAAGGCGTCCCAGTCCCGCCAGAAGAGCAACTATGACCGAAAACACTAGGGTTCAACTTATCAACCTGGTGAACAAGCTTATTTGCGTGTCACTCCTTTGAGAGGCACTCATCGGTTCGGAGTCAAGGGCAAGCTAGCTCCGTGCTACATTGGTCCCTTCCGCATCCTCACCCGTCGTGGATTGGTGGCTTATCAATTGGAGTTGCCACCATAGTTCTCTCACGTCCATGACGTCTTCCACGTGTTGCAACTTCGTCGATGCTTCAAGGATCCAGAACATGAAGTGGATCCGGAATTGATTGAAGTTCAGGATGATCTCACATACAAAGAGCATCTAATTCACATTCTTGAAGAAGCTGAACATCGAACCCGCCAGAAGGTTACCAAGTTTCTCAAGGTGCAATGGTCGAATCATACTAAAGATGAAGCCACTTGGGAACGCGAAGACAACCTCCGGGCTGAATACCCCAATCTTTTCCCTTCTACCTCTTAATTCTCGGGACGAGAATTTCTTTTAGAGGAGGAGATTTGTAACACCCCGGTGTAATGATGCTACAGTAATCCCTGAGATCAAGCTAATATTTTTGCTATAAAAGTGCGTGGTCACTTTGATCAATATTCCATTTCAAATTCCGGTTGAATTCAATTTGAATTTATGTGTGAAATTCAAAAATTCTCAGACATGAAAACTAAAATGTTCATCATGTGGAACATATTCTTCTGGTAATATTGGTGGTGAACCAACATTTTTGCAAAATGCCTAAGTGGCCTAAAATAGCTAAAACAAAAAAAGCTTTAAAAAGAAAAAGAAAAAGGAAAAGCAAGGAGAAAAAGAAGAAGAGGAAGCCCCTGCCTCCCTGGGCCTTGGGCCATCCGGACCAGCCGACCCATCCTAGGCGGTCCACCTCCCCCGGTCGCTCTCTTCCTCCCCTGTTCAGCCGACCGTGCCTCCCCGCCTCCTCGATCCCCGCCTCCACTCACCCCACTCCCCCTGGCGTCCTTGTTCGTTCTTCCCTGCCCCCACTTGCCCCACGCGCCTTGCCCCTCTCTTTTCCCCACCTTGCCCGAGAGCTCGCTACCATTCTCCGTCGACCACGCGGCCACCGTCCAAGCCGTGCCTCGCCAACGCGTTCCCGAGCACCTCCATCATCAACTACGTCCTCTACAGCAAGCCGTTGGGGACGGGAGCCACTACATCACCATCTCGTCTTCTTCTTATTCTTCTTCCTCGGGCACCGCCGCCATCGTCTTCGATTCTGGCTACCTCGCGCCGTCCCCGACCTCGCTGCCACTCCCTACAGCTCCACTGTGAGCTCGCCCTCCTCTCCCCGCTCTCCCATGTCCCTCTGCCTAGCCGAGCCGCTCCATCGCGTTGCCGACCTCCGCCGCCCGCCCTGGTCACCGTCCGCGCGCCGTGCGTGCTCCCGCGCCCCCCCTCCCCCGCGCGAGCCACTGGCGCCCTCCAGGGTGCGCATAGCACCGAGCTGCAGCCCCAACCGCTCCCCTAGGCCACTCCCAACGCGATTCGAACGGGGCCCGAGCGCCACCGCCGCTCCCCGTCGTTGCTACGGCCAGCTCCGGCCCCCAGCATCGCCAGTTACCACCACCAGGCGCGGCGTCGGCTCGGCGTTCGAAAGAGCCCACCCGTGCCTCTGTTCATGCCCCCTATCACTGTCTCCGTCGATGCCGAACTCCGGTGTCTGCTCCGCCGCTCGCCACCACCGTCTTCGG
>NC_057803.1:47966393-47970868 GCF_018294505.1 Triticum aestivum
GAACGCGAGTAGCCGCGCGCGAAACGACCCCCGTGGCGATTTTCCGAATGATTCCGGCGACGCGCCGCCGTGGATTTGGTCGCCGGAGCTCTCTCCGGCGCCGACGCCGACATGTATCGATGGGCCCCGCCCCTGGGTCGTTGACCAGTGGGTCCTGGGGGCCCCATTGACTGGGTTAACTCAGTCAACATGCTGACTGGGCAGCCCCGACCACTAACATGTAGGCCCCACTTGTTTAAAACGTTTTATAAATAAATAAATCTGTTAATTAGTTTTAATCATTAGTTAGTCACTGACACCAGGGGCCCACACCTCTAGTTAGCTTGTTAGATTAGTTTAATCTGCTGTTAAGCTAACAGAGGCTGACATGTGGGTCCCACTGGACCCACAGGTCAGGTTTGACCTGGTCAGCAAGTCTGTTAACTGCTGACGTGATCAGCACATCATGCTGACGTCATATTTTCTTTTCTATTAATTTAATTAATTTCCGAAAATGTTTAAATCTTTGAAAATTCATAGAAAATAAACTGTAATTGCGATGAAAATGTTTTCTACATGAAAGTTGCTCAGAAAAATCCAACGAATCCGAATGCACGGTCCATTCACCTATCACATGCCCCTACCATGCTGAACATGGAACCGTCCCCTCTCTTCCATTTGTCCGGAATTCGTCTAACGCCGGGAATTCATCTTCAGATGTTTATCCCCTCCGTCTGCAACGTGTAGTACTACGTTAGGACAACCCTAGCTCTGCCTATCGTCATGTAATGCTTAGTGATGCATCTATTTGCTCTTTATTTACTGTTTCTTCCCCCTCTTCTCTCCGATAGACCCCAAAACCGATGCCGCCCCTGTGATCGACTACGTCGACGGCACTTCTTCTTTTTCAGTAGAGCTTCCAGGCAAGCAAACCCTCCTTGAGCATTTCGATATCGCCCATTTTCTTTCCCTCTCATGGTTGCATTAGAACTGCTACTGTTTTTTGTATGACCCTACTCTGATGCATAGCCTGTTTTTGTGACCTTACCTGGTTATCCTAAACTGCCTAGTATAAGTTGGTTAGTGATCCATCAGTGACCCCACCTTGTCCTAGTTGCCTCACGTTATGTTTGATGACTCGATCAACGTGATCGACGTCCAGGACCTGACACCGCACATCACCCCCCCTAGTTGTACGATTGTGCAGAGTTACCATCAAGTGCCAAGGGTGGAACCTCTTACATCACTCCTGATGAGATCTCTGTAGTGTAGCTATACGGTCGAGGTCATCGAGGGCGATTTCCTCCTTAACCACTTCCGTTACGGCTCGGTCGTGCAACCCCTCAAGTGTGAACCTCGAGGGTGGATCCTCTTATGTTCACCTTGATGATAACATCGAGTGGAATTCACCGGGGGTGATTCCACGGGTTTTCCCCTTACTATGGTTACTATGAATTTACACTTAATCATGTTACTAAAGACGGGTCGGCCCTGAGGGGTACCCACGCGAGCTTAATAGCGAGTGATGTAGAGTCGGGTTGACCTGGAAGGTGCCTGCGAGATACTTATGAGGTGTGGCCGGGCATTCTTAGTCCTTGCCGCAAGTACTTGAGACAGGGTGACGGGGTCATATCTTTCGTGAGTCTCTGCTCGTGA
Organism: Triticum aestivum; assembly: GCF_018294505.1. NCBI lineage: Eukaryota > Viridiplantae > Streptophyta > Magnoliopsida > Poales > Poaceae > Triticum > Triticum aestivum. Next base: position 47,968,029 of record NC_057803.1, read on the forward strand.
CCGCACTGCCAACGCACTATCGGTTTGGATATTTGATCCAAGGGGCCTCTAGCCTGATAGCATTAACCATCATGTGGGCATTGTATGGGCGTCCTGCGTCATATGCATCAGCCGAAGCTTAATAGACGTCACGCGATTGAGCGACGCGCGCCGGGTTGGACTGGTAAGCTCCTGCCTTTTTAAGGAGGTAGCTAGGTCTTCTCACAGGCCGCCCACGCAACGTGCAGGAGTTCCTGGGGCGATGGCCCAAGACCCCTGGGGGCATAGGTTTAGTCCGGCGTGCCTGGCCTTCTATTAAGCCTAGGTCGGGTTGCAGCGTATTGTTTGGCCGCGGCCGGGCATGATCCAGGAAAGTGTGTCTGGCCAGAGTTAATCAAGCGTGGTGGGTAAGTTGGTGCACCCCTGCAGGGAAGAAAACATCTATCGATAGCCTGTCCTACGGTAACAGACACTTGGAGTTGTGTCCCGATCGATACAACTAGAACTGGATACTTGAGATGAGAAATGGATAGGATATGAGAAATGGATATGAGAAATGGATAGTATGGCTCTGGGATTGCTTTATCGCAGGGAGTCGAGAAAGGATCTCTGGCCAAGGTTGATAACACTACTGCTACTTTACATTATGTTGATCTGTACTCTTCTTTATGCTGCAAGATGCTTGAAGATGCTGGAAGATGCTAGTCTTCAATAGGCTAGGCTTTCCCCTTCTCTTCTGGTATTCTGCAGTTTAGTCCACAAATACAGTCCATTCCTTTGATACAGATGCATACTTAGTTTAGATTTGATGTAAGTCTTGCGAGTACTTTGGATGAGTACTCACGGTTGCCTTGTTACCTCGTTTTCCCCTATACCCGATTGTTGCGACCAGATGACGGATCCGAGGAGCCAGACGACACCACTGATGCTTACTACTACCCCAAGGGTGCCTACTACAACGTGACGGCCGCTGACGACTTGGAGTAGTTAGGAGGCTCCCAGGCAGGAGGCCTTGCCTGTTCGATTGTTGTTGCTTTTGTGCTAGCCTTCTTAAGGCAGACTTGTTTAACTTATGTATGTACTCAGATATTGTTGCTTCCGCTAACTCTTGTGTATTCGAGCTTATGTATTCGAGCCCTCGAGCCCCCTCGCTTGTAATATAAAGCTTGTATTATTTTAATTTGTGTCTAGAGTTGTGTTGTGATATCTTCCCGTGAGTCCTTGATCTTGCTCGTACACATTTGCGTGTGTGATTAGTGTACAATTGAATCGAGGGCGTCACTGGTTTGAACCCTTCTAGGAATTCATGTTCCATTACTTCATCAGTGAAGCAGAGAGGGTGTGCGACGCCTCTATATCGGGCCAGGTCACAACGTATTTCAGATGTAGTCCGTCTGCGATTTTTGGCTCGGACGTAACTATGCTTGCCGTGTTCGGCTTGATAGCCGTCGTCGCGTGTCGGGGCATGCCCCCGTGATCCATAGATCGATCTGGCTGGACCTGCTTTATTCTTCAGGCCCTGCCAAAGATCATATGTGTATCGCTGAGTAGTTTTGTCTCTATCTTTACGGCGAGGTGATACGGGCTGGTGTTCGGCTTGGGTTGCCGCTTTGTCCCGACCACATGGTGGTTGGTCAGCCGCATTGTGCGCTGATGGCATAGGCTCCAACGCCTTGTCATCGAATTGAGGTATTAATTTGCGCTTCGGGTAACTTTTGAGTGGTCGCTTGAGGCCGTACTCCTCGGCTTCCAAGACGTTAGTCCATACGTCATTGAGCATATCTTGATCAGCTTGAAGCTGTCGCTGCTTCTTTTTCAGGCTCCTTACAGTGGCTATTAACCGACACTTGAAGCGCTCCTGCTTGAGAGGTTCCTCAAGCATGATAAAATCATTGCCGAGGCTCACCTCATCCTCGGAGAGTGGAATATAATTGTTGTCCTCCGAGTCTTCGTGCGCGGCCTGTTCATCAGGGCCGAACCGCACATCTTCCCGTTCATCTTGTTTGGAAGTTGCCTCAATGGGGTCTTTATTGTATTTAGCACCGTCCGGAGTGTTATCTTGTCCCGTGCAAGTGTTGTTGTCTTTGCTATGGCGTGATTTAGAGCGGCACCGCTGACGCCGACATTTTGGTTGTATCTCACGAGGTTTATCCTCAGCTGGATCTTCCTTGTCATCGCCACTATTCTCTTTTGGTACATCTACCATGTATACATCGTATGAGGAGGTGGTCGTCCATCGTCCGGTGAACGGTGGGTTTTCGCCCTGCTCCTCTCCAGCATCGTCATCCATACCATCGATGTCTTCGGAGCCGTAATCGAGCATGTCGGTTAAGTCTTCGATAGTGGCTATTAAATGGGTGGGGGTGGGAAGCGGAATTCTCCATCATCAGCCTGCAGTTCAAACCGGATATAGTTCAGCTGAGAGTCCCCCGCTAAGGAGAGTGTTTTTAATGAGTTTAGCACGTCACCTAAAGGCGAGTGTCGAAAGATGTCCGTGGAGCTGAATTCGACGATCGATGCCTGATCAAGCTCGTCGTGCGCGGATGCACATGGTTCAAAACTTGTAGCCAGAGATGGGTCCAAGGTTCTGGTGACATGGACCCCACTCGAGGTTGGGTCGGTGTGTGATACGTCTCTGTCGTATCTACTTTTACAAACACTTTTTCCCTTGTTTTGGACTCTATCTTGTATGATTTGAATGGAACTAACTCGTACTGACGCTGTTTTCAGCAGAATTACCATGGTGTTGTTTTATGTGCAGAAAACAAATATTCTCGGAATGAACTGAAACTCCACGGGAGGTCTTAGAAAAAATAATAAAAAATCCTCGCCAAATATGAAGACCAGGGGACCCACACCCT